>NC_088229.1:14957865-15170365 GCF_036934945.1 Oncorhynchus masou masou | reverse complement strand
CTATGAAAACACACACACACACACTGTAAACTATGAAACACACCCACACACACTGTAAACTATGAAAACACACACACTGTAAACTATGAAAACACACACACTGTAAACTATGAAACACACCCACACACACTGTAAACTATGAAACACACCCACACACACTGTAAACTATGAAACACACCCACACACACTGTAAACTATGAAACACACCCACACACACTGTAAACTATGAAAACACACCCACACACACTGTTAACTATGAAACACACCCACACACACTGTAAACTATGAAATACACCCACACACACACACACACACACACACAGTAAACTATGAAACACACCCACACACACTGTAAACTATGACACACACCCACACACACTGTAAACTATGAAACACACCCACACACACTGTAAAGTATGAAATACACCGACACACACTGTAAACTATGAAAACACACCCACACACACTGTTAACTATGAAAACACACACACACACACAACCACACACACTGTAAACTATGAAATACACCCACACACACTGTTAACTATGAAAACACACAAACACACACACACACTGTAAACTATGAAACACACTCACACACATTGTAAACTATGAAACACACCCACACACACTGTAAACTATGAAACACACCCACACACACTGTAAACTATGAAAACACACCCACACACACTGTTAACTATGAAACACACCCACACACACTGTAAACTATGAAAACACACCCACACACACTGTTAACTATGAAAACACACACACACACACACACACTGTAAACTATGAAACACACCCACACACACTGTAAACTATGAAAACACACCCACACACACTGTAAACTATGAAACACACCCACACACACTGTAAACTATGAAACACACCCACACACACTGTAAACTATTAAACACACCCACACACACTATAAACTATGAAACACACCCACACACACTGTAAACTATGAAAAACACCCACACACACTGTAAACTATGAAACACACCCACACACACTGTAAACTATGAAACACACCCACACACACTGTAAACTATGAAAAACACCCACACACACTGTAAACTATGAAACACACCCACACACACTGTAAACTATGAAACACACCCACACACACTGTAAAGGATGAAATGCACCCCGACAGAACTGACCCACTCTGAAACAAATAAATACAACTAGGAGAAACCTGGTCCAGTGTAATGAAACCCTGAACAACTTTTTCTATACACACTCTATCTACTCCATATACACTCTCTGCCTCAAAGTCTCTGTCTTTAATTTAAACTCTCAATAGTTTATATTCAAGCTTCTGCTCCCATAACTGCAGTCTCTTCCAGTCTCTAGCTCTAACTTCAAACTCTAAGAGCAGAAAGAATAGAAAAATAGATGGAAAAAGAGGAGAACAACAGATCATATTGTTTCTCTAAAAAAGTACTCACCCACTCCGATGTTGTGCTGGCAGACAGACTAATAGATCGCTAGCTGGGGTGCTGCTGGTCCAAACAGACAGATGAGCAGAAGGAAAATTAGGAGAGATTTGTGTACATTCATCAGAGCCCCTTTGACAGTAAAAACAGGGCAGCAGCAAGTTTCTCTCTCCCTCCCTCCCTTCACTCTCTCTCTCTCTGTCCCTTCTCTCTCTCTCTCTCCCTTCTCTCTCTCCCTTCCTCCCTTCTCTCTCTCTCTTCCTCCCTTCTCTCTCTCTTCCTCCCTTCTCTCTCTCTCTCTTCCTCCCTTCTCTCTCTCTCTCTTCCTCCCTTCTCTCTCTCTCCTCCCTCCCTCTCTCTCCCTCCCTTTTCTCTCTCTCTCCCTCCTCTCTCTCTCCCTCTCTCTCTCTCTCTCCCTCCCTCCTCTCTCTCCCTCCCTTCTCTCTCTCTCCCTCCCTCCTCTTTCTCTCTTTCTCTATCAACACAGGCACACTCTCTCCCTCTCCTCTCTCTTTTTTCCCTCTTTCCAACTCTGTATTTTTCAACAGCCCCTCTCTGTCTCTCTCACTAACAAATAATCATGCTCTCTGATTCATAAAGCCAACCTTTGTCACGTGATCCAAACTTCAAATATACAGCACATTTTTGTTACCGGCCACAAAATGCCTAGAGGGAAGAAAAAAGGCCTAGAAAGCTTATGCTTCTGTTTTTAATTCTCTCCCTCTCTCACTTATTCTCCCCCCCCCCCCAAAGACTCATCTAAAGGTCCCCCTCCCTCATTTTCTGTCCTCTCTTTATAGAACACACACTTTCCATTATGTCTGTACTGAGTATCGAAAACATAGGTACTGAACTTAAGAATCAAAGATGCAAGAAACAAAACATATGTCTATCATAAAAACACAAAATCGGTAGCAGACATACTAAATATATCTGACTAAATATCTACACAGACTTCAACCAGTCTACTAAGCATGCTTCATTTAAAGAGCGACTGCCATTAAAAAGCTACAAATCCCTTTGAAATTGGCCTTTATGGCATCGATTCAAGTCAGAAAAATGTATTCTAGTGTCAAAATTGTCAACAAAGGGTAAACAGGATAATTTTTGCCATAAAGTAAGTCTCATCTAAAACAGAGTTTGGAACAGCCATGTGTCACAACGGGTAAATGAAGTTTAGGTTTTGATTTGACATGTCTATTTGCCCACTAACATGGGGTGAAGAGCTGCAGTGATTGCTCTCTATCCAATAACATAGACAGTGAGACAGCCCTGCCCAGCAGCTCCCACTTTGTTTACATAAGACAACATGTGGCACATTTTGTAACTTGAGAAATACAGCACCAAACAACTTAGGTAGATGTAAAATTGCTCAAATAAAACATCCGTGACAAAAACGTGCAAATTTATTACAGATATCTTGAGTTATCTTAGATTCATTTCGGGGATTTTGATAACGTGAAATAGGCTTCCTTGTCTACAGTGTCTCGTGGGATACACATATAATTAACGAAATGCGTAATTGGTCGGGAAACACACCTCCAAGACTGAAATCTAATTTTTTGAATGAGCAACAGAAAAACACACTTGCCAATCGGAGTGTTCAGTGGCTCTTTAAAGTTCCAAGTGGGTTGAGTTGTATGTAGTAGGTATGTAATACAATAGGTTACTGTATGAGCTGAAATCCAAAATGTTATAAAAGTAATGTATACCGACACATGGATTACAAGATGTCTGACCCGTTCAGCAACTTTCTCAACCCATAAGTGTATGGTTACACTTTATATAGCTTTCATGAATAATCCATTATAAATACTTAAAGGTTTACTATCCATTTATAAATGCGTACTAATGAAAGTAATTATAAAGTGTTACCATATAATCTAATCACTGTCTATCCCCCCCAAAAAGAAAAAAAAAAATCAAAGTTACAAACCAAACAAAGTGGTAGTAGGCAATTGGGAAGTCCCCAGTAAGATGGCAGAGCAGCAGTTTGGGTGTGGTGCCTCTAAATCTGTCTGTCTGTCTGTCTGTCTGTCTGTCTGTCTGTCTGTCTGTCTGTCTGTCTCTCTCTCTCTCTCTCTCTCTCTCTCTCTCTCTCTCCATGTCTCTCTCTCTCTATGTCTCCATGTCCCCATGTCCCCAAGTCTCACTCTCTCTCTCTCTCTCTCTCTCTCCCTCTCTCGCTCTCTAGCTCTGTCTTCATATGAGCTCATATGTTTCAGATCTGTGTTTGTGTTTGTCGAGGAGTCCGTTTGTGGTTCTGGGTGTGTGCCTACTGTGTCTTAGCCTGGTGCTGTTTGTTTCTCAAGGTCATATTCTGATCTCAGATTGTTTTGGTTAGAAAACCTCAGCTTTTAAACACACCCTTAAACACTGCTCAACGGGCACCTTCCTTTACCCGTTTGGTCTCTGACCCCTTCTAGAACAAAGGGCAGGGTTCTCAAGGCTACTAGAATTTAGCACAAGCTCACTAGTTCTTCATAATAGAAATACACTTCTCTATTCCTCAAAATGTTCTCTAAACACCAAACATATCTAACTCCTCTCTAGAATAGACAAATACAACCCACCTCATCATGTGTCGTCTCTATAGTTTTACTATGACAGGGAGTCACTGCCGCAACATTCAACACAATTCTATACCATCCATCACATCTTCACCTGGCTTCTCCTAACGGACATCATCACATCTCCTGTCCCAGTCCTCCTCCTAAACTGCAAGGCTGCATCTGAAATTGCAGCCTTTTCACTATGCAGTGCATTACTTTTGACCAGGGCCCATAGAGTGATGGACTATATAGGGAATAGGGTGTTATTTGGAACGCAACCCAATAAAGCTAGTTCCTTCCTCCTGGGTGTCCTCTAATGGCCCATTGATAGAATTCTGATGTCTGCATCCCGATTTATGTCTCTCTAATCAAATCAAGCAATTAGACCCACATAAAAGCACTTTGTCTTTCCTACCACCTCTGTGTCCCTGTGTTCCCTTTACGTCTATAGCACTATCTCCAGGATTCCCATACATCGTCCTCTGTGGAAATGTTTTTCTTCATAAAATTCAATCAAATCTGAGCCCTTTTTATATCAGCAGTTGTCACAACGTGCTTTACAGATACAGTATGTGGCCAAATGCAGCATATCATGCAGAAAGTACTCCTGTGTGGAGCTTGCGTTGTTTATGTTCACACTAATAGACAGGCAGTGAGAAAGAAACTGATCCTTACATCCGCACTCAACCCAACCCTAGAGGAAGTGGTTTTACAAAGCCACACAGCACAGACCGCTTTCACCGATCCTTATCATAAGCTAGTTTACTTTCAGGTATTTGTATTTATTATGGATCCCCATTAGTTCGTGCCAAAGCAGCAGCTATTCTTCCTGGAGTCCAGCAACATTAATAACCTCTTGAAACTAGGGGCATTATTTTCATTTTTGGAAAAATAACGTTCCCAAAGTAAAGGGGCTATTTCTCAGGACCAGATGCTAGAATATGCATATAATTGACAGCTTAGGATAGAAAACACTCTAAAGTTTCCAAAACTGTAAAAATATCTGTGAGTATAACAGAACTGATATTGCCTTGAGGATTGATTATAAAAAACGTTTGCCATGTTTCTGTCGATATTATGGGTCTAATTTTGATTTTTTTTTACTGCAATTTCCAGTGGCTTTCTCAACAAAACGTGGACAAGAAACGGCGGTATTTCGACTATAAAAAAATATTTTTATGGAACAAAAGGAACATTTGGTGTCTAACTGGGAGTCTCGTGAGTAAAAACATCCGAAGCTCATCAAAGGTAAACGATTTAAGTTGATTGCTTTTCTGATTTTCGTGACCAAGCTTCCTGCTGCTAGCTGGACATAATGCTATGCTAGGCTATCGATAAACTTACACAAACGCTTGTCTTGCTTTGGGTGTAAAGCATAATTAAAAAATCTGAGATGACAGGGTGATTAACAAAAGGCTAAGCTGTGTTTCACTATATTTCACTTGTGATTTCATGAATATGAATATTTTCTAGTAATATTTTTTGACCGTTGCGCTATGCTAATTAGTGTAGTTGATGACAATTCTCCCGGATCCGGGATGGGTAGTTTTTAGAGGTTTTAAGGCAGTTTATACAATATTAAAAACATTACAGTACATTCACAACAGATTTCACAACACATTAAGTGTGTGCCCTCATCCCCTACTCTACTACTGCATATCTACAACACAAAATCCATGTGTACATGTTTGTATATTACGTACAGTATATTATCATGTGTCTGTATGTTTGTGTCTGTGCCTATGTTTGTGTTGCTTCACAGTCCCTGCTGTTTTTTATCTGGGAGTTCCATGTATTCATGGCTCTATGTAGTACTGTGTGACTCCCATAGTCTGTTCTGGACTTGGGGACTGTGAATAGACCTCTGATGGCATGGCTTGTGGGGTATGAATGGGTGTCTGAGCTGTGTGTCAGTAGTTCAAACAGACAGCTCGGTGCATTCAACATATAAAAGTAGTGATGAAGTCCATCTCTCCTCCCCTTTAAGCCAGGAGAGATTGACATGCATATGATTAATATTAGCTCTCTGTGTACATCCAAGGGCCAGCCATGCTGCCCTGTTCTGAGCCAATTGCAATTTTCCTAAGTCCCTCTTTGTGGCACCTGACCACACAACTGAACAGTACTCCAGGTGCGACAAAACCAGGGCCTGTAGGATCTGCCTTTTGATGGTGCTGTTAAGAAGGCAGAGCAGAGCTTTATTATGGACAGACTTCTCCCCATCTTAGCTACTGTCGTATCAATATGTTTTGACCATGACAGTTAACGATCCAGGGTTATTCCAAGCAGTTTCGTCACCTCAACTTGCTCAATTTCCACGTGATAAATTACAAGATTTAGTTGTGGTTTAGGGTTTAGTGAATACAAATGCGGTTTAGGGTTTAGTGAATACAAATGCTTTTAGTTTTAGAAATATTTACGACAAACTTATTCCTTCCCACCCATCATGAAACTAACTGCAACGCTTTGTTAAGTGTTGCAGTCATTTCAGTCGCTGTCGTAGCTGACGTGTATAGTGTTGAGTCATCCGCCTACACAGACACACTGGCTTTACTCACAGCCAGTAGCATATCATAAGTAAAGTTTTTTTTAACTAAGGGGCATAGACAGCAGCCTTGGGGAATTCCTAATTCTACCTGGGTTGTGTTGCATAGGCTTCCATTAAAGAACACCCGCTGTGTTTTGTTAGACAGGTAACTCTTTATCTACAACAGAGCAGGAAGTGTAAAGCCATAACACACAAGTTTTTCCAGCAGTAGACTATGATCGGTAATGTCAAAAGCCGCACTGAAGTCAAACAAAACAGGCCCCACAGTTATTTTATTTTAAATTTCTCTCAGCCAATCATCAGTCATTTATGTAAGTGCTGTGCTTGTTGAATGCCCTTCCCTATAAGCATGCTGAAAGTCTTTTGTCAATTTGTATACTGTAAAATAGCATTTTTGTCCAAACACAATTTTGTCCAAAAGTTTACTAAGGTTTATGGCCTCCTGGGTCACGCAGCGGTCTAAGGCACAGCATTGCAGTGCTAGAGGTGTCAATACAGATCCGGGTATGATCCGGGCTGTGTCACAACCAGCCGTGACCGGAAGACCCATGAGGCGGTGCACAATTGGCCCAGCATCGTCCGGGTCACGGGAGGCTTTGTCCGGCTGGGATGTCCTTGTCCCATCACGCTCTAGCGACTACTTGTGGTGGCCGGGCGCATGCGCACTGACTTCAGGTCTCCAGCTCTACAGTGTTTCCTCAGACACATTGGTGAGGCTGACTTCCGGGTTAAGCGGGCAGTGTGTCAAGGAGCAGTGGCGTGGATGTGTTTCGGAGGACACACAGCTCTCAACCTGGGGCAACACTTTAACTACCAATTGGGGAGAAAAAAGGGGTAAAAAAATAAATACAAATAAAAAAGTTTACTAAGGTTTGATAATAGGCTGATTTATTGATTTGAGCCAGTAAAGGGGGGTTTACTATTTTTAAGTAGGGGAATGACTTTTGCGTCCCTCCAGGCTTGAGGGCACACTCTTTCTAGTAGGCTTAAATTGAAGATATGGCAAATAGGAGTGGCAAAATTTTCTGCCTTATCCTCAGTCATTTCCATCCAAGAGGTCAGACCATGGTGGCTTGTCATTGTTGATAGACAACAATCTTTTTTTTATCTCTTTCAAACTCACTTTATGAAATTCAAAATTACAACGTTTGTCTTTCATAATTAGGTCAGCTATGCTTGGATTTGTAGTGTCAGTGTTTGTTGCTGGCATGTCATGCCTAAGTTTACTAATCTTGCCAATGAAAAAATCCTGAAAGTAGTTGACAATATCAGTGGGTTTTGTTATGAATGAGCCATCTGATTCAATGAATGATGGAGCGGAGTTTGCCTTTCTACCCATTTCAGGTGCTCCAATGCTTTTTACTATCATTCTTTATGTCATTTATCTTTGTTTCATAGTGCAGTTTCTTCTTCTTTTAATTCAGTTTAGCCACATGATTTCTCAATTTGCAGTACGTTTGCCAATCGGTTGTGTAGCCAGACCCATTTGCCATTTCTTTTGCCTCAACCCTTTCAACCATACAATGTTTAAACTCATCAGCAATCCACGGGGATATAACAGTGTTTAAGGGTTAGGGTAATGAGCGCATGCTTATTAGTAACTGGGATAAGCAATATCATAAATGTGTCAACTGCAGCGTCTGGTTGCTTCTCATTACACATCAACAAATATTATTTATATCAACAACATAGGAATCTGTAAGAGCCAACGCTGGAGATGAGAAGCATGTACGGAGAGTGAACATTTAGCTTACACAGACATCGAACAGGACAGGAACAGCATCAGAACTGGGTAAAACATCTCATACAACAATTAATGCACAAGCGGGAAACAGAGCTGGGGACCAGACAGATATAGGGGAGGTAATAACACAGGTGAGTCCAATGAATCGCTGATGCGCGTGACGAGGGAAGCAGGAGTGCGTAATAATGGTGTCTGGAGTGCGTAATGCTGGGCAGCCTGTCTCCCTAGAGCGGGAGCAGGCGTGACAGTACCCCCCTCCCCTTCTAGTGGAGCCACCCGGCGTACCACCTGGGCAAGCTTGATGGGCCGGCCGAAGCACGGGCACTGGACAAGCTGGCTGGGCCTAACATCCCGTCGATGCGGCTGAGGCCTGATGTGGGATAGGCGCCTGCCGATCCGCCATTGTTGCAACCCCTATTACCAGTCTGTACAACCTCTCTTTTGTATCGTCCGAGATCCCTAAGATATGAAAGCTGCCACAGTCATCACCCTCTTCTAAGGGGGTGACACTCTAGATCCAAACTGTTACAGACCTAGGTCCATCCTGCTCTGCCTTTCTAAAGTCTTCGAAAGCCAAGTTAACAAACAGATCACTGACCATTTCTAATCTCACCTGTATATCTCACTGGTCATCCCCAAAGCCAACACCTCCTTTGCCCGCCCTTCCTTCCAGCTCTCTGCTGCCAATGACTGGAACAAATTGCAAAAATCCCTGAAGTTAGAGAATTATATCTCCCTCATTAATTTTAAGCATGAGCTATCTGAGCAGCTTACCGGTCGCTGCAGCTGTACACAGCCCATCTGTAAATAGCCCATCCAATCTACCTATCTCATCCCCATATTGTTTTTATTTACTTTTTTGCTCTTTTGCACACCAGTTTTTATATTTGCACATCTCTCACTCCAGTGTTAATTTGCTAAATTGTAATTACTTTGTTACAATGGCCTATTATTTGCCTTACCTCCTTATACTATTTGCACACACTATATATAGACTTTTTCTATTGTGTTATTGACTGTATGTTTGTTTATTCCATGTGTAACTCTGTTGTTGTTTGTGTCGCACTGCTTTGCTTTATCTTGGCCAGGTCGCAGTTGTAAAGGAGAACTTGTTCTCAACTGGCCTACCTGGATAAATAAAGGTGAAACATTAAAACATTTTAAAAACAAACACATGTTATCCAGATACTGACTGTTAGCACATGGTGGTCTATAGCAGCTTCCCACCAGAATGGTCTTTAGGTGAGGCAGATGAACCTGCAGCCATATTACTTTAACAGTATTTAACATGAGATCCTCTCTAAGCTTTATAGGAATGTGTTCCTGAATTTAAACCTTTGTAACGTCTGTCTTTTCTGTAGATCTTATAACCGAATTGCTACCACTGTATCATCAAAGGTATTATCAAAGTGAGTTTCAGAGATTGTCAGAATATGAATGCCATCTGTTACTAGCAACAACTACTAGAAACTACTATTTTCTTAAGCTACATATGTGAAAGTGGGCTATTTTTAGCACTTTTCTGGGATGCTTGATTGATTTTATTGCTTTACTGGGAAGCTTAGCAGAGGTAGACATGCTCAGGTTATTTATGTTAGTGCAGGTTAAGCTGCACACAGTAGACTTCCTGCTTGGGCACACCGCCTCAGTACTAACAATATAACTCTGGTTCATAGGCACATGACTAGGCGAGGTCAGTACAGGTGCATCAAAGCTGGGACAGAAAGACTGAAAAACAGCTTCTATCGCAAGGCCATCAGGCTGTTTAACACAGAGAGGCTGCTTCCTACATACAGACTTGAAATCATTGGCCACTTTAATAAATGGATCACTGGTCACTTTAATAATGCCACTTTAATGTTAACATATATATATTTTTTTTCACCTTTATTTAACCAGGTAGGCAAGTTGAGAACAAGTTCTCATTTACAATCGCGACCTGGCCAGGATAAAGCAAAGCAGTTTGACACATACAACGACATAGAGTTACACATGGAGTAAAACAAACATACAGTCAATAATACAGTATAAACAAGTCTATATACGATGTGAGCAAATGAGGTGAGATAAGGGAGGTAAAGGCAAAAAAAGGCCATGGTGGCAAAGTAAATACAATATAGCAAGTAAAACACTGGAATGGTAGATTTGCAATGGAAGAATGTGCAAAGTAGAAATAAAAATAATGGGGTGCAAAGGAGCAAAATAAAAAAATTAATGAAATACAGTAGCGAAAGAGGTAGTTGTTTGGGCTAAATTATAGGTGGGCTATGTACAGGTGCAGTAATCTGTGAGCTGCTCTGACATTACTCATCTCATATTGGGTCAGCAGGTAACCTAGTGGTTAGAGCTTTAAGCCAGTAACTGAAAGGTTGCTCAATCAAATCCCAGAGCTGACAATGTAAAAATCTGCCATTCTGCCCCTGAACAAGGCAGTTAACCCACTGTTCCTAGGCTGTCATTGTAAGTAACAATTTGTTCTTAACTGACCTGCCTAGTTAAATAAAGGATAAATGAATATACTGTATTTTATACCATCTGTTGCATCTTGTCTATGCCGCTCTGTCATCGCTCATCCATATATTTATATGTACATACATTCCTTTTCTTAGATTTGTGTGTATTAGGTAGTTGTTGTGGAATTGTTAGATTACATGTTAGATGTTGCTGCACTGTTGAAAATAAAAGCACAAGCATTTTGCTACACTCGCAATAACATCTGCTAAATGTGTATGTGACCAATACAATTTGATTCGATTTTGACATGATACAATAGCCGTATGATCAGCAGAGGCATTCGGGACAGTCAGAGGGCCATAAATGAGGTTCCTTACATTGTGTCTTCCATCACCCCTGGGATTAGGTACATTTGTTGACGCATTATGACAACTCAGCGACACAATGGTAGGGATTAACTGAGCTGGGCTTTATAAGTCATTGATAGGTTAGTGTCTCAACGCAGCCTTATAATGCTGTGAAAGGATCCAGGAACCCAAATGATTTGGGTGGATCCCATCCTCCTTATAATGCAAGCTTTGCTTCCAGAAGGTATCGAAATTGTCAATAAATGTTACACCCACAGAACTGTGATCGTCTCGTAGCCAGTTATGGAGGGCAAAATGTAAGCAGAACCGTTCAATGCCATGATTTAGGGAGGGCAGTGGAACAGATATTATGGGGTGTTTGTTGGTGTCAAGTAGTGACCCAATAAGTTCTTTCAAATAAGTTATTTCTTTCATCTTCAGCTGTTCTGACCTACTGTTAGGTGTTCTTTAATAATGATAAATGAGGTGAAGATTCAGAAGCAGGAGCTGTTGATATGGTGCAGCAAAGTCTAGAAATAATAAAGAATTCATATGGATGTCAATATTGACATAGCAGATGGAGATAAACTGGTCCTATATTTGCCATGACAGTAGAATGTCTACATTCTACACAAATCATCTGATTTTTTAATGACTGTTGGAACAGAAGTCAAAGAGAAAGTAACTTCAAAATGCTAACATAATGGCATTTTCTCTGTAATGAACATAGTACTAATGTGTATCACAAATGTCGACATAATCCCAGAATACATTTGTCACAACTGATCTGATTTCTTAACATCGAAATGACTGTCATGAGTCAGTGTGCAGCAGGTAGGACGGAGTCAGGCGCAGGACACACAACTGAGTAACAATGTACTTTACTCGGAAAAATCACAAACAAATTCCATACAGAGAAAAATACTCCAGCTCGACACAACAGAGCAACTACTTAACAAAGAACAAACACGCACAAAACCATGTGGGAACCAGAGGGTTAAATAGGGAATAAATGATAACGTAATGGAAACCAGGTGTGTACAATCAAGACAAAACAAATGGAAAAGGAAACGTAGATCAGTGGCGGCTAGAAAGCCAGTGACGTCGACCGCTAAACACCACCAGAACAAGGAGAGGCACCAACTTCGGCGGAAGTCGTGACAATGACTCAAGCAACAGAAGTCATTGCATACTGTAATGCGAGATAATAATATATACAGTGCCTTGCGAAAGTATTCGGCCCCCTTGAACTTTGCAAACTTTTGCCACATTTCAGGCTTCAAACATAAAGATATAAAACTTCCTTTTTTTGTGATGAATCAACAACAAGTGGGACACAATCATGAAGTGGAACGACATTTATTGGATATTTCAAACTTTTTTAACAAATCAAAAACTGAAATATTGGGCGTGCAAAATTATTCAGCCCCTTTACTTTCAGTGCAGCAAACTCTCTGCAGAAGTTCAGTGAGGGTCTCTGAATGATCCAATGTTGACCTAAATGACTAATGATGATAAATACAATCCACCTGTGTGTAATCAAGTCTCCGTATAAATGCACCTGCACTGTGATAGTCTCAGAGGTCCATTAAAGGCGCAGAGAGCATCATGAAGAACAAGGAACACACCAGGCAGGTCCGAGATACTGTTGTGAAGAAGTTTAAAGCCGGATTTGGATACAAAAAAAGATTTCCCAAGCTTTAAACATCCCAAGGAGCACTGTGCAAGTGATAATATTGAAATGGAAGGAGTATCAGACCACTGCAAATCTACCAAGACCTGGCCGTCCCTCTAAACTTTCAGCTCATACAAGGAGAAGACTGATCAGAGATGCAGCCAAGAGGCCCATGATCACTCTGGATGAACTGCAGAGATCTACAGCTGAGGTGGGAGACTCTGTCCATAGGACAACAATCAGTCGTATATTGCACAAATCTGGCATTTATGGAAGAGTGGCAAGAAGAAAGCCATTTCTTAAGGATATCCATAAAAAGTGTCGTTTAAAGTTTGCAGAGACATACCCCAAGCGACTTACAGCTGTAATCACAGCAAAAGGTGGCGCTACAAAGTATTAACTTAAAGGGGCTGAATAATTTTGCACGCCCAATTTTTCAGTTTTTGATTTGTTAAAAAAGTTTGAAATATCCAATAAATGTCATTCCACTTCATGATTGTGTCCCACTTGTTGTTGATTCTTCACAAAAATATACAGTAGTGTTGGTGGTATTTGTAGTGGTAGTATATATATGATCCGCTCCATAATGATACCAGAATGATTGTATCACACAACTAAATGGGGTGTGTGTATTTTCATGGATGTGTGTGGGTGTGTGCATGTGTGTGTATACAGATGCATTTTCAACCATGCTTGTGGGTGTGTGCTCTGTTTACATGTGTGTATTGACCATGTATTGCTTATTTTATGTGTGTGAGCAGTGTACAACAGTGTATTGAACTGTGTGTGTGTGATCTGTGTGCAACTGTGTATTGAACTGTGTGTGTGTGTGAGCAACGGTGTATTGAACTGTGTGTGTGTGTGAGCTGTGTGCAACAGTCTATTGAACTGTGTGTGTCAGTAATAGCAGCCGCAGGGGAGGTCAGGGGTCAGCAGTGTTTGTGTTTCAGTGTCAGTGAAGTGTGCTGCAGGGGGAGATTTATGATGTGACTGTCTGGGAGACTGGAGAGTGGAGGATAATGAAGATAGATCAGAGTCCTATCTCTCTCTCTCTTCTCTAACCCTCTTCTCTCTGTCTCTTGCCCCTCAGCCTCTCTCTCTCTCTCCCTCTCGCTCAATTCAATTTATATTCAATTTAAGGAGCTTTATTGGCATGGGAAACATATGTTTACATTGCAAAAGCAAGTGAAATAGATAATAAACAAAAGTGAAATAAACAAAAAATAAACAGTAAGCATTACACATACAAAAGTTTCAAAATAATAAAAGACATTTCAAATGTCATATTATGTCTAAATACAGTGTTGTAATGATGTACAAATAGTTAATGTACAAAAGGGAAAATAAATAAACATAAATATAGGATGTAATTACAATGGTGTTTGTTCTTCACTGGTTGGCCTTTTCTTGTGGCAACAGGTCACAAATATTCCTGCTGTGATGGCACACTGTGATATTTCAACCAATAGATACGGGAGTTTATCAAAATTGGATTTGTTTTCGAATTCTTTGTGGGTCTGTGTAATCTGAGGGAAATATGTGTCTCTAATATGGTCAAACATTTGGCAGGAGGTTAGGAAGTGCAGCTCAGTTTCCACCTCATTTTGTGGGAAGTGTGCACATAGCCTGCCTTCTCTTGAGAGCCAGGTCTGCCTTCGGCGGCCTTTCTCAATAGCAAGGCTATGCTCACTGAGTCTGTACGTAGTCAAAAATGCGCTTAAGTTTGGGTCAGTCACAGTGGTCAGGTATTCTGCCACTGTGTACTCTCCTGTTTAGGGCCAAATAGCATTCTAGTTTGCTCAGATTTTTTGTAAATTCTTTCCAATGTGTCAAGTAATTATCTTTTTGTTTTCTCATGATTTAGTTGTGTCTAATTGTGTTGCTGTCCTGGGGCTCTGTGGGTCTGTTTGTGTTTGTGAAAAAAGCCCCAGGACCAGCTTGCTAAGGGGGGCTCTTCTCCAGGTTAATTTCTCTGTAAATGATGGCTTTGTTATGGAAGGTTTGGGAATCACTTCATTTTAGAATTTAAAGGCTCTTTTATGGGTTTTGAAAATTAGCCGGTATCGACCCTATTCCGCTCTGCATGCATTATTTGGTGTTTTACGCATAGGATATTTTTTTGCAGAATTCCACATGCAGAGTCCCAATTTGGTGTTTGGCCCATTTTGTCAATTCTTGGTTGGTGAGCGGACCCCAGACCTCACAATCTTAAAGGGAAATGGGTTCTATAACCGATTCAAGTATTTTTAGCCAGATCCTAATAGGTATGTAGAATTTTATGTTCCTTTTGATGGCAAATAAGGCCCTTCTTGCCTTGTCTCTCAGATCGTTCACAGCTTTGTGGAAGTTACCTGTGGCGCTGATGTTTAGGCCAAGGTATGTATAGTTTTTTGTGTGCTCTAGGGCAATGGTGTCTAAATGGAATTTGCATTTGTGGTTCTGACAACTGGACCTTTTTTGGAACACCATTTATTTTGGTCTTACTGAGATTTACTGTCAGTGCACAGGTCTGACAGAATCTGTGCAGAAGATCTAGGTGCTGCTGTAGGCCCTCCATGAATGGGGACAGAAGCACCAGATCATCAGCAAACAGTAGACATTTGACTTCAGATTCTAGTAAGGTGAGGCCGGGTGCAGCAGACTGTTCTTGTGCCCGCGCCAGTTCATTGATATATACTGTATGTAGAAGAGGGTGGGGCTCAAGATGCATCCCTGTCTCACCCCCCGGCCCTGTGGAAAGAAATTTGTGTTTTTTTTGCCAATTTTAACTAGTTGTTTGTGTACATGGATTTTTATAATGTTGTATGTTTTCCGCCCAACACCACTTTCCATCCATTTGTATAACAGACCCTCATGCCAAATTGAGTCTAAAGCTTTTTTGAAATCAATAAAGCATCAGAAGACTTCGTCTATGAAGAAGAAAAGAGGAGAGGACGGAGGGAAGGGGGGGGATCAGGGAGAGAGGGAGAGGTTGAGAGGAGAGGAATCTGGGAGAGAGGGAAGGGTTGAGAGGAGGGGAATCAGGGAGAGAGGGAGGGGTTGAGTGTGAGAGAGAGATGGAGGGAGAGAAAGAGGGAGGGACAGAGAGAGAGAAAAGGAGGGAGAAAGATATTGAGGGGGAAGGGAGAGACAGGGAGAGTGGTTTAGAGAGATAGAGCAGGAGGAATAGAGAGTGGGTTAGAGGGAGGGGAGGGAGTGGGTTGGTGCAGAGAGTGGAGGGGGAGAGAAGGACGGGAAAGAGAGAGGGAGGGAGGGAGAAAGAGAGGGAGGGAGGGAGAAAGAGAGGGAAAGAGAGGGAGAGAGAGAGAGAGAGAGAGAGAGAGAGGGAGAGAGACAGTGAGAGAGAGACAGGGAGAAGGAGAGGTTGAGAGAGTGAGCTGGTGGCAGGTTTTAATCAGCTACAAGATGCCTATAATGAGATCACTATTTCCCTGGATTCAGATTGATGTCACGTGAAGTTTGGTCCCTTGGGGAAGCAAGGCAGCCATGTGCACACACACATGTACATGCAGACACAAAGACGCAGTCACGCATGCAGACACACACTCGAACACACACACACACAGACACATAAATATACACTTACCTACTCCCTCACTTACATATAGTCAGTTTTAAGTTAGCAAGTTAAATACACATCCTGTGAAATGAAGGAGATCATTCATTCAGCCTCCTGGCAAAACACAAGCACACTCCAAATGCCATGAAGGAAACCATAAACACATAGAGGAATACAACTCAAAGGAAAATGAGATGCTAGGAGAACAGTATGTGTGTCAGACACAGAGGCGACCACTTCCACTACTACTACTACTACTACTATTACCACCACCACTACTACTACCACTACCACCACCATCACCACTACTACTACCACTACCACCACCACCACCATCACTACTACCACCACCTCCACCACCACCTCTATCACCAGCACTACTACCACCACCTCCACCAACATCACTACTACTACTACTACCACCACCACCACTACTAATAACACCACTACAACCACCAATACCACCACTACTTCTACCACTACTGCTACTACCACAACTAATAGTACTACCACCACTACTACTACAACTACCACCACTACTAGTATTACCACCACTACCACCACCACTACAACCACCACCACCACTACTACTACCACAACTACCACCACTACTACTACTAGGACTACAGCCACCACCACAACTACCACCACCATAACTACCACTATAATGACCACAACCACCACCACTACTACTACCTCCAACACCACCAACTCCATCACCACCTATTACTACTACCACCACCATCACCACAACTACTACTACCACGAACACTACCAACACCACACCCACCTCCACCACTACAACCACCACCCCTACTACTACTACTAAAAACAACCACCAATACCAATACCACCACTACTACTACCCCCACCACCACCACCACTACTACTACCACTACCACATCTACAATCACCATCACTACCTCCACCACCACCACTACTACTACCTCCACACCACCTCCACTACCACCACCACCACTACTACTACCACCACCAACACCATAAATACTACTACTACAACGATCACTACCACAACCACTACTACCACCAACTCCACTACCACCACCACCACTACTACTACCACCACCAATACAAACACCACCACCACTACTACCACCACAACTAAAAATACCACCAACACCACGACTACCACCACCACCACTAAGACCACAACTACTACCACCACTACCACTACTACTACTACTACTACTACCACCACAACTACCACCATGACCAGCACTGCCACCAATACTACTACTACCACCAATACAATTACTACCACTATTACCACCACCACTACAACTACTATAATCAGTACTACTACTACCACCACTACCAATATTACTAGCACCACCACTACTGCTACAACCACCACTACTACCACCAGCACTACTATCACTACTACCACCACCTCCACTACCACACCCACTACTGCTACTACCACCACAACAACCTCCACCACCACTACTACCACCACCACCACTACCACCAGTACCACCACCACTACTACTACCACCACCACTACAAACACCACCACCACTACTACTATCACCACCACCACTATTACTACTACTACTACCACCAATACCACCAACTACCACTACAACGACCATGACCACTACTACTATCTCCACCACCACCACCACCACCTCCATCACCACCTATTACTACTAACACCACCACCATCACCACAACTACTACTACCACGACCACTACCACCTCCACCACTACCAACACCACCACCACTAATACTAGAACAACCACCACCACCACTACTACTACAACCACCACTACCAATACCACAACTACTACTACAACCACCACTACCAATACCACAACTACTACTACAACCTCCACTACCAATACCACCACTACAACTACTACCACCACCACCAACACTAATACTACTACTACCACCACAACTACCACCATGACCAGCACTGCCACCAATACTACTACTACCACCAATACAATTACTACCACTATTACCACCACCACTACAACTACTATAATCAGTACTACTACTACCACCACTACCAATATTACTAGCACCACCACTACTGCTACAACCACCACTACTACCACCAGCACTACTATCACTACTACCACCACCTCCACTACCACACCCACTACTGCTACTACCACCACAACAACCTCCACCACCACTACTACCACCACCACCACTACCACCAGTACCACCACCACTACTACTACCACCACCACTACAAACACCACCACCACTACTACTATCACCACCACCACTATTACTACTACTACTACCACCAATACCATCAACTACCACTACTACTATCTCCACCACCACCACCACCTCCATCACCACCTATTACTACTAACACCACCACCATCACCACAACTACTACTACCACGACCACTACCACCTCCAACACTACCAACACCACCACCACTAATACTAGAACAACCACCACCACCACTACTACTACTACAACCACCACTACCAATACCACAACTACTACTACAACCACCACTACCAATACCACAACTACTACTACAACCTCCACTACCAATACCACCACTACTACTACTACCACCACCACCACCACCACCACCACCAATACTACTACTACCACCACTACCACCACCACAACTACCATATCTACAACCAACACTACCACCACTACCACCACCACAACTACCATATCTACATCCACTACTACTACCACCCCTACTAGTACGACCACCACCATAAATACTACTACAATGATCACTACCACCACCACTACTACCACCACCTCCACTACCACCACAACCACCACTACTACTACCACCACCACCACTACCTCCACCACCACCACCACTACTACTACCTCCACCACCACCACTATTACCACCACATCCACTACCACCACTACTACTACCACCACCTCCACCACCACCACTACTACTACCTCCACCACCACCTCCACTACCACCACCACCACTATTACTACCACCACCAATACAAACACCACCACCACTACTACCTCCACCACACCACTATTACCACCACCTCCTACAACCACCACCACTACTACCACCACCAATACAAACACCACCACCACTACTACCTCCACCACACCACTATTACCACCACCTCCTACAACCACCACCACTACAAATACCACCAAAACCACTACTAATACCACTAAGACTGCTACTACCACCACTACTACTACTACGACTACCACTACAAATACCACCAACACTACTACTACTAACACATCTACCACCATTACCAACACCACTACTACTACTACTACTACTACAACAATCAGTACTACTACTACCACCACCACCACTATTGCTACCACCACCACTACTACCACCACGACCACCACCTCCACCACTACTACTACCACCACCTCCAGCACCACTACTACCATTACCCTCACTACTACTACTACTACCACAACTACCACCACTACCAGCACCACCACCAATACAATTACTACCACAACTACCACCACCACTACCACCACTACTATCATTACCACCACCACTACTACTACTACAATCAGAACTACTACTACCACCACTACCAATATTACCACCACCACCACTACTGCTACTACTACCACCACTACTACTACCACCACCACTACAAACACCACCACTACTACTACCACCACCACTACAAACACCACCACCACCAGCTATAAGACTACTACCACCACTACAAACACCACCAATACCACCACTACCACTACCACCAGCACCAGTACTATTACTACAACTACCACCACCTCTACTACCACAACTACCACCACTACCACTATCTGCCACCACTACTACTACTACCAGGACTACTACTACCACCACTACCACCACTACCACCACCACTATTGCTACCACCACCACTACTACCACCACGACCACCACCTCCACCACTACTACTACCACCACCTCCAGCACCACTACTACCATTACCCCCACTACAACTACTACTACCACAACTACCACCACTACCAGCACCACCACCAATACAATTACTACCACAACTACCACCACTACCACCACTACCATCATTACCACCACCACTACTACTACTACCACCACTACCAATATTACCACCACCACTACCACCACTACTACTACCACCACCACCACCACTACCACCACCACTACAAACACCACCACCACCACTACCACCACCACCACCATTACCACCACCACCAGCTATACTACTACTACCACCACTACAAACACCACCAATACCACCACTACAAACACCACCAATACCACCACTACTACTACCACCACTACCACCAGCACCAGTACTATTACTACAACTACAACTACCACCACCACTACTACCACCACTACCACCACTACCACCACCTCCACCACTACTACCACCACCTCCCCCACCACTACTACCAGCACCATGACTACTATTACCACCACTATCTCCACCACCACCACTACTACAACTACTACCACAACTACCACCACTACCAGCACTGCCACCACTACTACTACTACTACTACTACCACCAGTATTACTACTACCACAACTACCACCCCCACTGCTACTACCACCACTACTAGTAATACAACTACCACCACCACCTCCACCAGTACAACTACCAACACCACATCTACGACTACCACAAACACTACCACCACCACTACTACCACCACCACCTCCACCACTACTACTACTACCACCAGTACTACTGCCAACACCACCAGTACTACTAACCACAACCAATACCACTATCACTACCACCACTACTGCCACCACCACTACTACCACCACCTCCACTACCACCACTACTACAAACACCACCACCACCACTACTACCACCACTATCACTAGGACCACTACTACCACCACCACCACTACTACCACTGACTCCACTACCACCACCACCACCAGTACTACTACTAACACCACCACCACTACCACCACCACTATCACTACGACTACTACCACCACCACTATCACTACGACTACTACCACCACCACTATCACCACCAATTCTACTACTAACACCAGGACTACTACCACTACCACAACCACTAGCATTACCACCACAACTACTACTACTACCACCACCACTACTACCAACACCACCAGTACTACTACCACCACCTTAACCAGTACCACCACCTTAACCACTACTACCACCACCAGTACTACTACCAACACCACCAGTACTACTACCACCACCACTACTACCATCACTCACACTACTACTACTTCCACCACCACAACTACTACCAACACCACTACTACTACCACCACCTCCACTACCACCACCACTACTACAAACACCACCATCACCACTACTACTACCACCACCTCCACTACCACCACCACTACTACAAACACCACCATCACCACTACTACTACCACCACCTCCACTACCACCACCACTACTACAAACACCACCATCACCACTACTACTACCACCACCTCCACTACCACCACCACTACTACAAACACCACCACCACCACCACTACTACCACCACCATCACTAAGACCACTACTACCACCACCACCACTACTACCACCGACTCTACCACCACCACTACTACCACCGACTCCACTACTACTACCACCATCACCAGTACTACCACCACCACCACCACCACTAACACTACTACTACTACTACTACTACTACCACCACCATCACCACTACTACTACCACCATCACCACTACTACTACCACCATCACCACTACCACCACCACCACCACCACTAACACTACTACCACCACCACTACTACTACTACTACTACTACCACCATCACCACTACTACTACCACCATCACCACTACTACCACCACCACCACCACTAACACTACTACTACGACCACCACCACAACTACTACCACCACCACTACTACTACTACTACTACTACCACCACCACCACCACTAACACTACTACTACGACCACCACCACTACTACCATCACTCACACTACTATTACTTCCACCACCACAACTACTACCACCACCACTACTACTACTACCACCATCACCACCACCACCACCACTAACACTACTACTATGCTAAAAAACACTCTCACGGAGCCTGTGAGTGTGTGTGCGTATGTGCGTGAGAGTGTATTTTGGGGGTGCAATGAAGGGTTGTCCACACAGTTAGCGGCAGGCATGTGTGCCAGTTCATGAGCACATAGACCTATTCCCTAACATGTGTGACCAATGAAAGGTGAATGGCTCTCCTGTCTATACTTTCCTCTAAATCAGCCATGATGTCACCATGAACCCTCTGCGAACCCACCTCTGTCAAAAAACATTACTACAGCGCTCCCTCTTTCTGCTTAAATGTCTCTATCTTTCTTTCCACCGCTCCCGTTCCCTCTCTCTCTCTCTCCATTTCCCTCTCTCTCTCTCTCTTCTCTGCACTTTCCCTCTCTCTCTCCCTTCCCCTCTCTCTCTCCCTTTTTCTCTGCACTTTCCCTCTCTCTCTCTCTCTCCCTGTCCCTCTCCCTCTCTCTCCCTTTTTGTCTGCACTTTCCCTCTCTCTCTCCCTGTCCCTCTCCCTCTTTCTCTGCACTTTCCCCTCTCTCTCTCCCTTTCCCTCTCTCGCTCTCTCCCTCTTTCCCTCTCTCCCTCTTTCTCTGCACTTTCCCTCTCTCTCTCCCTTTCCCCCTCTCTCTCTCCCCTCTTCTCTGCACTTTCCCTCTCTCTCTCCCTTTCTCCCTCTCCCTCTTTCTCCTCTCTCTTTCACCCCCTCCCCAATGCTCTCCCCTCTCTCCCCCTCTTTCTTCTCTCTTTCACCCCCTCCCCAACGTTCTCTCCCTCTCTCCCCCTCTTTCTCCACACTCTCTTTCACCCCCCAACGTTCTCTCCCTCTCTTCCCCTCTTTCTCCACACTCTCTTTCACCCCCTCAACGTTCTCTCCCTCTCTCCCCCTTTTCTCCTCTCTCTTCACCCCCTCAACGCTCTCCCCCTCTTTCTCCCCTCTTTCACCCCCTCAACGCTTCCCCCTCTCCCCCCTCTCCCCTCTTTTTTTCACCCTCTCCCCAATGCTCTCTCCTCTCTCTGTCTGTTTCTCCCCCTACCTCTCTCCCTGGCTGGCTTGTTCTAATTGAATCACCACAAGTTGCGGTGTAGAGCCAAATGTGCCAAGATGTTCTGATTAAGATAGACTTTGTTTAAGCAGTAGTTTTGCAAAATTGCTCCGAGTGCTGTGGTGAAGATAGAAGACTTCTGTGAAGGCAAAAATACATTGAGAGAGAGAGAGAGAGAGAGAGAGAGAGAGAGAGAGAGAGAGAGAGAGAGAGAGAGAGAGAGAGAGAGAGAGAGAGAGAGAGAGAGAGAGAGAGAGAGAGAGAGAGAGAGAGAGAGAGAGAGAGAGAGAGAGAGAGAGAGAGAGAGAGAGAGAGAGAGAGAGAGAGAGAGAGAGAGAGAGAGAGAGAGAGAGAGAGAGAGAGAGAGAGAGAGAGAGAGAGAGAGAGAGAGAGAGAGAGAGAGAGAGAGAGAGAGAGAGAGAGAGAGAGAGAGACTAGAAAGCAGTCAGGGACACATATGGAAGTGATTCAATAATTACAGCAAATCTGTTCTCTAAAGGAAAGGTCCTTTTTCCATCCCTCCTTCTCTCCTTCCCTCCTGCTCTCCTACTCTAAAGGAAAGGTATTCCTTCCCTCTCCAGCCATCCTTCCCCCATCTCTCCCTGCACATAAAGCTGTGAATCAATGACCCATAGTGTGATTAAAGAGTGGTTAACACAACTCTAGAAAGATGCAGATGAGCTACTGTCTCCCATGCAGTTGTAAAGCCATGTTGAAATCAGGAATAATACCACACTTACTTGAAATAGTTCTGCATTCTTTACTCATAAAATGTGCTTTCTGAAGCTTAAACCAGCCATTCTATAAGCAATCTAAACCAAACTGTGAGGCAGGCTCAGCATGCTATAAACTATAAGCTCTCATCACCCACAGCTAAACTGGCATCACTTCACTCAACAATGAACTTTTTCAGCCAAATTAAATGGTGTGTGAGAGAGAGACAGTGAAACAGCGTGAGAGCGAGACAGACAGTGATGACTGTCTCTTTAGCCCTGAGGCACAAGGTGTTTTGCAGGTGTCTGTGTTGGCAGCGACTTCTGTTCTGTTCTGTTCAGTTCAGTGCCCAAACAGCGAGAGCACCCTGTAATTATTTGCGTGCCCTGCCATAATATGTTCTCATCATGACATGTACATGAGTCGGCCAACACACACTTCATAATTTCATGCACTTCAAATCTGACACCAAATTAATTCTGTCAGGGAATTATTTACATAAGAGCGGAGAGTGATATATTTCCTGCCAATACACCTGTAGGCCTACACACCTAATTTACAAATGGATGGTAAAACGGTAGGTAGGATAGTAGCGCAGATTAAGCAGGTTTAGGTAGTTTCAGATAAGAATAAACACAGTTGCAACAAGTCTTAACGCAAAATTGCTTGAGAAAGACAAAGGAACAATGTGTTTACGCAACATCTTCCTCATCAAGTAGGCCTAATAGACCTAGGTGTAATATCATGGTAACCTCCTGCTCAATCCTAATAGTACAAATCACTACAAATTAATCTAAAGAACTCAAAGGCTGCGTTTACACATGCAGCTCAATTCTGATCTTTTTCCCCCCACTAATTGGTCTTTTGACTATTCACATCAGATCTTTTCACATCAGATCTTTTTAGAATTGATCTGATTAGCAAAAAATACAAATTTGTGAAACATTTGTGAAGAATTGGGCTGCCTGTATAAATGTCAACGCATCCAAAGTTATGATCAATCAGTTATCTGCGCAATGGGCCATCTCGACCATTGTCCCGATAAGAGGGGGCTCGTTTGAGTGGTAAGGCTGAAGCAATCCACTGCAGATGAAAGTTGAGGAATGACGTCGGGGGAGGTGCATCTGCAACAGCCAAGTCGGACACCAATGTGGTTTTCCAACAGCAAGGTTCAACGCAACAAGGCAGGACTGCCATTGTTTATAAAAGTTTTTATTAGTAATGAAATACACATGGCTCCAACCCCCATATTACACACTCACAAACTGTTAATATATGTGTGTATATTGTCCAATCAATTCAATTGGTGAGAGAGATGAAAATATGACAATCAATTGTACTGTCAAGTGGAGCGGAACAGGGGAAGCCAAGAGGGATGAGGTAAAACACGGGGGGGGGCTGAGTGCAGAACAGGGGAAGCCAAGAGGGATGAGGTAACCAAGGTATTTATTGAAACACGGGGGGGGGCTGAGTGCAGAACAGGGGAAGCCAAGAGGGATGAGGTAACCAAGGTATTTATTGAAACACGGGGGGGGGGGCTGAGTGCAGAACAGGGGAAGCCAAGAGGGATGAGGTAACCAAGGTATTTATTGAAACACGGGGGGGGGACAGAGTGCAGAACAGGGGAAGCCAAGAGGGATGAGGTAACCAAGGTATTTATTGAAACACGGGGGGGTGTTGGTGACAGGGTAACAGGGGAAGCCAAGAGGGATGAGGTAACCAAGGTATTTATTGAAACACGGGGTGGGGACAGGGTGAGTGCAGAACAGGGGAAGCCAAGAGGGATGAGGTAACCAAGGTATTTATTGAAACACGGGGGGGGGGGTCCGGAGGCTGAGTGCAGAACAGGGGAAGCCAAGAGGGATGAGGTAACCAAGGTATTTATTGAAACACGGGGGGGGGCTGGAGCGAGTGCAGAACAGGGGAAGCCAAGAGGGATGAGGTAACCAAGGTATTTATTGAAACACGGGGCTGAGGGGGCTGAGGTGCAGAACAGGGAAAGCCAAGGGGATGAGGTGGACCAAGGTATTTATTGAAACACGGGGAGGCTGAGTGCAGAACAGGGGAAGCCAAGAGGGATGAGGTAACCAAGGTATTTATTGAAACACGGGGGGGGGGGCTGAGTGCAGAACAGGGGAAGCCAAGAGGGATGAGGTAACCAAGGTATTTATTGAAACACGAGAGGTGGGGACAGGGTGCAGAACAGGGGAAGCCAAGAGGGATGAGGTAACCAAGGTATTTATTGAAACACGGGGGGGGTGAGCAGAACAGGGGAAGCCAAGAGGGGATGAGGGTAACCAAGGTATTTATTGAAACACGGGGGGGGGGAGCTGAGGTGCAGAACAGGGGAAGCCAAGAGGGATGAGGTAACCAAGGTATTTATTGAAACACGGGGGGGGGGGGGGCTGAGTGCAGAACAGGGGAAGCTCAGGCGGATTGCCGAAAACCAGGTGCGAGGCTGAGGCTGGAGCGAGAGGTGTTGGGACAGGGTAAGCAGGTCCGGAGGCTGAGGGTGGAGCGAGAGGTGTTGGGACAGGGTAAGCAGGTCCGGAGGCTGAGGCTGGAGCGAGAGGTGTTGGGACAGGGTAAGCAGGTCCAGGAGGCTGAGGCTGGAGCGAGAGGTGTTGGGACAGGGTAAGCAGGTCCGGAGGCTGAGGCTGGAGCGAGAGGTGTTGGGACAGGGTAAGCAGGTCCGGAGGCTGAGGCTGGAGCGAGAGGTGTTGGGACAGGGTAAGCAGGTCCGGAGGCTGAGGCTGGAGCGAGAGGTGTTGGGACAGGGTAAGCAGGTCCGGAGGCTGAGGCTGGAGCGAGAGGTGTTGAGACAGGGTAAGCAGGTCCAGAGGCTGGAGCGAGAGGTGTTGGGACAGGGTAAGCAGGTCCAGAGGCTGAGGATGGAGCGAGAGGTGTTGGGACAGGGTAAGCAGGTCCAGAGGCTGAGGCTGGAGCGAGAGGTGTTGGGACAGGGTAAGCAGGTCCGGAGGCTGGAGCGAGAGGTGTTGAGACAGGGTAAGCAGGTCCGGAGGCTGAGGCTGGAGCGAGAGGTGTTGAGACAGGGTAAGCAGGTCCAGAGGCTGAGGCTGGAGCGAGAGGTGTTGGGACAGGGTAAGCAGGTCCGGAGGCTGAGGCTGGAGCGAGAGGTGTTGGGACAGGGTAAGCAGGTCCGGAGGCTGGAGCGAGAGGTGTTGGGACAGGGTAAGCAGGTCCGGAGGCTGAGGCTGGAGCGAGAGGTGTTGGGACAGGGTAAGCAGGTCCGGAGGCTGAGGCTGGAGCGAGAGGTGTTGGGAGGCTGGGTAAGCAGGTCCGGAGGCTGAGGCTGGAGCGAGAGGTGTTGGGACAGGGTAAGCAGGTCCAGAGGCTGAGGCTGGAGCGAGAGGTGTTGGGACAGGGTAAGCAGGTCCGGAGGCTGAGGCTGGAGCGAGAGGTGTTGGGACAGGGTAAGCAGGTCCGGAGGCTGGAGCTGGAGAGAGGTGTTGGGACAGGGTAAGCAGGTCCGGAGGCTGAGGCTGGAGCGAGAGGTGTTGGGACAGGGTAAGCAGGTCCGGAGGCTGAGGCTGGAGCGAGAGGTGTTGAGACAGGGTAAGCAGGTCCAGAGGCTGAGGATGGAGCGAGAGGTGTTGGGACAGGGTAAGCAGGTCCGGAGGCTGGAGGAGCGAGAGGTGTTGAGACAGGGTAAGCAGGTCCGGAGGCTGAGGCTGGAGCGAGAGGTGTTGAGACAGGGTAAGCAGGTCCAGAGGCTGAGGCTGGAGCGAGAGGTGTTGGGACAGGGTAAGCAGGTCCGGAGGCTGAGGCTGGAGCGAGAGGTGTTGGGACAGGGTAAGCAGGTCCGGAGGCTGAGGCTGGAGCGAGAGGTGTTGGGACAGGGTAAGCAGGTCCGGAGGCTGAGGCTGGAGCGAGAGGTGTCGGGACAGGGTAAGCAGGTCCGGAGGCTGAGGGTGGAGCGAGAGGTGTTGGGACAGGGTAAGCAGGTCCGGAGGCTGAGGCTGGAGCGAGAGGTGTTGGGACAGGGTAAGCAGGTCCAGAGGCTGAGGCTGGAGCGAGAGGTGTTGGGACAGGGTAAGCAGGTCCGGAGGCTGAGGCTGGAGCGAGAGGTGTTGGGACAGGGTAAGCAGGTCCGGAGGCTGGAGCGAGAGGTGTTGGGACAGGGTAAGCAGGTCCGGAGGCTGAGGCTGGAGCGAGAGGTGTTGGGACAGGGTAAGCAGGTCCGGAGGCTGAGGCTGGAGCGAGAGGTGTTGAGACAGGGTAAGCAGGTCCAGAGGCTGAGGATGGAACGAGAGGTGTTGGGACAGGGTAAGCAGGTCTGGAGGCTGGAGCGAGAGGTGTTGGGACAGGGTAAGCAGGTCCGGAGGCTGAGGCTGGAGCGAGAGGTGTTGGGACAGGGTAAGCAGGTCCGGAGGCTGAGGCTGGAGCGAGAGGTGTTGGGACAGGGTAAGCAGGTCCAGAGGCTGAGGCTGGAGCGAGAGGTGTTGGGACAGGGTAAGCAGGTCCGGAGGCTGAGGCTGGAGCGAGAGGTGTTGAGACAGGGTAAGCAGGTCCAGAGGCTGAGGCTGGAGCGAGAGGTGTTGAGACAGGGTAAGCAGGTCCAGAGGCTGAGGCTGGAGCGAGAGGTGTTGGGACAGGGTAAGCAGGTCCGGAGGCTGAGGCGAGAGGTGTTGAGACAGGGTAAGCAGGTCCAGAGGCTGAGGCTGGAGTGAGAGGTGTTGAGACAGGGTAAGCAGGTCCGGAGGCTGAGGCTGGAGCGAGAGGTGTTGGGACAGGGTAAGCAGGTCCGGAGGCTGAGGCTGGAGCGAGAGGTGTTGGGACAGGGTAAGCAGGTCCGGAGGCTGAGGCTGGAGCGAGAGGAGTTTGGGACAGGGTAAGCAGGTCCAGAGGCTGAGGCTGGAGCGAGAGGTGTTGGGACAGGGTAAGCAGGTCCGGAGGCTGAGGCTGGAGCGAGAGGTGTTGGGACAGGGTAAGCAGGTCCGGAGGCTGAGGCTGGAGGGAGAGGGGTTGAGACAGGATAAGCAGGTCCGGAGGGGAATCCAAGGGAGCCGTAGAATGGGGAATCCAGGACAGTAGCAGGACTGACGAGAAGTCGGACTGGAGACAGGGACCAGAGTCAGAGCGTGCAGAACTGTAGTGGAGAGGAAAACTGCGTCAGGCAAGGGAAAACAGGCCAACAGGATCTAAACAGGAACAAACGGCTAGAAACATGGACTGACTGAGCAGAGATTACGATCCGGCAGAGAGAAGAGGCAGGACTGAGTATATGTAGAGGTCTTGATTATGGAACAGGTTGCAGCTGGTGGGGATCTGCTCTGACTCCAGCACACCTGTCTCTCACACACACACAGAGAGAGAGAGAGAGAGAGAGAGAGAGAGAGAGAGAGAGAGAGAGAGAGAGAGAGAGAGAGAAAGAGAGGGAGAGGGGGAGTGCACTGGGGTAGTGGCAGCAGGTAAAGGAGACACAGGATGAGCACTAGTGGGCGTGGCAGGAGCAGATGTAACATGTACATTGAGGTCTATCAATGTACAAATTACCTGTCATCAAGGCAAAGGGTGGCTACTTTGAAGCTACTCAAATATAAAATATATTTTGATATGTTTAACACTTTTGTGGTTACTATATAATTCCATGTGTCATTTCATAGTTTTGAAGTCTTCACTGTGTAAAGATAAAGAAAAACCCTGAATGAGTAGGTGTGTCCAAACTTTTGACTGGTACTGTATGTGTGTACATTGTACTATCAATTCAATTTGTGAGAGAGACTGAAATGTCACAATCATTTGTACATTGGAGTCTATCAAAATACAAATGACCTGTTCCAGTCATGAATTTGGTCACACCTGAGTTGGTCAAACAAAAACACCCTAATGATGGGTTGACAATAGAGGCTCCCACAATGCAGCTCCTGTCTGCAACATGAAGTTGATGATGAGCAACTGCAGAAACTTGCAGTCAAAACTTCATGATCTTTGATCGAATTGTTTTTGTAAAGTCATGCAGTTGTCATGTAGGCACAAGTAAGACAATTTTGATCCTCATAATGCAACACACTTTGGAAGGCTTGACAAACGTGATCCTCTTGAACTCACCCAAACACAGAAAAATTAATGTGTGGAGAATTGAGGCTACAAAGATGGGTTTGCTGGCGTTGTAGCGCTCTCTAGTGACAAAATAATGAACTGCAATTAAATGTTACTGAGGGGACGTGAATAATCCTGCCACAGTAAAATACTGTATGCTGAAGAGACAGCTTACATTTCCTCCACAAACACAAACACTCACATTTAGGACAATATGTGTCACTTGTTTTTGTATTTGTTCCTAAGATACATGGTCTGAATGTCGGCCATCAACTTCAAGCGCTAGTCCGTTACTAAAAACTTCCGGACCAGTCACGGTGTGCGCCGCCCATTGTGCATGTGCCTCATCCGCCCACTTCTCGTTATCGCACGCTCGGCATTATGGTATGTATAAAATGTACAGTATGTCAGTAGGGCGGCGCACGCCCAGGCACATGCAGAGCGCACATGCACCGTGGCTTTACTAAACGCGTAGCACCGTCAGATGAGCGCATCAAATCTCCCCTCAGCTCTAGATACCGGCCAATGAGAACGCATTATAGAGTAAAGGGTTAAAGGAGAGTTCAAATGGGACATATAGTGAGATGAGATATACATCCAAACAGACACAACAGAAGTTGAGTGAGGACGCAGAAGCGAGTCACATTTTTTTAAGTCACCTGAAAACGTGATTGATGTGGAAGTGAGTGCGTGTATTATTTGATCTAGTTTACAGTTCAGTTCATCCTCGGAGATGCTGATGGAGCTGTGAATTATTGGGATTTTTAAAATTAGAATCACTTGTTCTCTGCTCGCGACACTCCCTTCCGCTGAACCAAGCAACTCACTAGCACAGTGCAGAACGGATCCAGGTAGCATGCAATAATAATATATCCTGCACACCTGAGACAGTTGGACATAACTGTTCTGCATAGAATACAGCTGGACATAACCGTGCTTACAGTATACTACAGTGTTCTGTCGTTGACAGATCAATACTATTGTCTTCAACTGTGCGCTCGTTCCATGGGTCAGGTATTTTACGCACAGGTAGTTCTCGACTATCACCTGTCTGTAGTTTAGTATTGATCCTGCATATTGACATTCAGAAGCAGCTGTATATTGACAAGTCGAGCTTCATTCATCACAGCAAACAAGACACATCAAGAAACATGGACAGTCCCGGTGGTAAGTGCTATGATTGCGATGATATATTTTGTTATTTCCATTGATTGCTAATTTTCAAATTATATTTTGTTATTGCATACATGTTATATATCAGTCGCATAGCAATACTATTTTTTGTAGCTCAATATTGAATTTGGTATTGGAGTTATACATTTTGAGTTGAGTATGGTGATGATTTTTATAATAGTTTAAAGAGTATTTACCACGTTTTATTGTGTTTGTTTCTCTTTGCAGTCGTGCGTGTTTGTGTGTAAAATACAAGTTCCCAAATGTCCAGCATGATGAGGTTTTGCATTGAAGGTGTCTCTTCATCGGCATGTTAGAAAGGGGTCGACTTAATACGATTTTAAACCATTTTATAAGGCTCGTACTGTATGTCCAATTCGACATGTTTAGAAAGTTGCGACATGAAGATGAGAACAATTGAACTTTATAACAGGACCATCATGCTTTTTGTGCATTATCCTCCCATGCGTGAACTTGGAAAATGCAATGAATACTGATTGATATAAGTTCTGAAACAGGTGTGATATCCAACAAGTGTATGCTTTCTTTCAAGCATACAAAGGTGCACTTGAAAAACCGCTAAAAAGATTGACGATGATATGTGACAGTGCTTGAAGTTCACGCAACTTCCCACATAAAACAACGACTACAGTTTACTATAGAATGCTACAATACTTACTATAGAATTCTGTAGTAAACTGAAGTATATTGTAGAATTGTACACACTGTAGCATCCCTCGACCATGTGTATTACTTACTATAACATTTTGTAGTATACTGTACTACAGTATACTACATATCGCAAAAACACTACAGTAAATACTACATTAATGTCGGCAAAAACACTACAGTAAATACTACAGTAATGTCATCAAAAACATTACAGTAAATACTACAGTCACGTCATCAAAAACACTACAGTAAATACTACAGTAACGTCATCAAAAACACTACAGTAATGTCATCAAAAACACTACAGTAAATACTACAGTAATGTCATCAAAAACAGTACAGTAAATACTACAGCAATGTCATCAAAAACACTACAGTAAATACTATGGTAATGTCATCAAAAACACTACAGTAAATACTACAGTAATGTCATCAAAAACAGTACAGTAAATACTACAGTAATGTCAGCAAAAACACTACAGTAATTACTATAGTAATGTCATCAAAAACACTACAGTAATTACTATAGTAACGTCATCAAAAACACTACAGTAATGTCATCAAAAACACTACAGTAAATACTACAGTAATGTCATCAAAAACAGTACAGTAAATACTACAGCAATGTCATCAAAAACACTACAGTAAATACTATGGTAATGTCATCAAAAACACTACAGTAAATACTACAGTAATGTCATCAAAAACAGTACAGTAAATACTACAGTAATGTCAGCAAAAACACTACAGTAATTACTATAGTAATGTCATCAAAAACACTACAGTAAATACTACAGTAACGTCATCAAAAACACTACAGTAATGTCATCAAAAACACTACAGTAAATACTACAGTAATGTCATCAAAAACAGTACAGTAAATACTACAGCAATGTCATCAAAAACACTACAGTAAATACTATGGTAATGTCATCAAAAACACTACAGTAAATACTACAGTAATGTCATCAAAACAGTATTATTCTAGAAAAACCCTTGAATGAGTAAATACTACAGTAATGTCAGCAAAAACACTACAGTAATTACTATAGTAATGTCATCAAAACCACTACAGTAATTACTATAGTATATTATACTACAGTATTTATTTGCATATACCCTGCCCATTTTGTTAAAAGTTAATTTGTGGAATTGGTTTCATTCTTAATGCATTTGAGGCAGTTGGGTTGTGACATGGTAGGGGTGGTATACCCTATTTGGTAAAAGACCGAGTCCATATTATGGCAAGAACAGCTCAAATAAGCAAAGAGAAACAACAGTCCATCATTACTTTAAGAAATGAAGGTCAGTCAATCTGGAAAATGTTTTTCCTCATGAAAACAAATTCACATGGAGTGAGCTGTCACTGGTTCCAATGCATTCTATGCTTATTGCCAACAGTAGGCAGGCAACTTTGTTTTCGTGTGTATCTATAAGTAAATGATTCTCTACCACCCAGTGTGCATTGAGATACTGAATAGATAGGAGAAGTGTTGTGATTACTACATTAATCATTTGGTGGGTGCCTATTTTTGTCCTATTTCACACATGTACAAGTGTGTGTTATACACATGTGAAATGTAAATGTGTTGTTTTGCGTATCCTTTCGGTTATTGGTCCAACGCTCTAAACCTCAAGGCTACCTGCCTCCCTTGGAGACTGGGCCAGTGAGATGGGTTGATAACGCAAAGCTTATGGCTATGGGAAACTATAGAGTTATGCATGGAGCATTGGGAGGTGTTTCTGCAAGGTTAGCCAAAGTACACCTGGCATCATAATATTTATTTACATATTCTACTTCCACTCCCAGCTGTTGAGTGGTGATTCATTTACTAACTCTGCAGTCACGTTTCAGTCCAGGTGATGGTAACGGTCTGGGTCAAGGCGCCCTTCTGCATGTTCCATGTGTTCCACGGGTTCCATGTCAGTTGGAGAACAAAACTTGGAGCTTTTCAGACCTCTGCATCCTACAAAACTTACTTTGTCATTTATTTGTTTAAATGTTATATATAAAAAATGTTTTCATTAACTTATTCATCATCTACTTTATTGGCCTTAGATATTTTGTATGGGCTATTTTGGTAGGCTAAATACTGTATACAATTTGCGGATGTTTGCATGATGTCAATACGGAGGTTAAAAGGTCACTGGTGCAGTAATGTGGGATATCTGAGCCCCATGCCGCAGCATTTTTTACTCCTGCCATCTGCTTTCAACTTGGAGGCGGTTTTGAATGGTGGCTCTCTCTCTCTTCTTCATTGAGAATGTCATCCAACTTGACTCTATGACTCTATGATTACAGCTAGTGCCCCTGTTTGACCTTGATATGTAATGGTCTTAGAGGGAGAGATACAGTACATGCATTCTTGATTCATCTTATCAAACCAAGCAGAAGTAAACAAAATCAGATGTAATCCATATACATCCTAATCTAAATAACACAAGATAGTTCAACTGATTGCATAATATTGAGAGTGAGGCTACTGCTGGTTTAACCCAGAGCCCCATATTCACCTGCTGCCCAATTAGGTAAGCCTCACAGAGCAACGCAATGGGGTGATGGCATTTAACTGAGAAGCCCGGATACACACACACACTTTGGAACCATGCCAGTCAGGTCAGGCTTTGGTACAATCTGGGTGCTGTGAACTACATATAAACGTGTCCACTACCCACAGGATGTCTAATCAGATCATCCAACCTGTTGTCGGAACTGTAATCCAGTGTTTCTATGTGGTCAATATTGGCCACTGGCTCTATGAATGATCGCGTGCGGTGTGTGTGTGTGGGGGGGGTCCTTGCAGTTCGCACGAATGATTCTAGCACCCATTCAGAACATCCCCAACCAACCGTACACCATGCTCTATTTGAGTTTCCTCGACAATTATAACAGAGGCTATAAAGCGCGGGTGGTGATTATCATTTCTGACTGCTGGTGATAGCTTCATGCAGCGCGAGTCTTCCCACTGAATGCACTCCTCTCATTCTCGAATCGTCCTCACGTGGATGCATTTGCTAAACCGCGTGCGGCGCGTGATTTTACAGGCCGATACAGTTCTCTCTCCCCATTTATTTTTTTCTCTTCGCTCTCTCTCTCCCGGCACTTCTGTAGTGATGGTGTCTCCGGTGGTGGAAAGGGGGAGGTTAGGTTGGAAAGTGTGTCAGAGATTACATGCATTAACTTTATCTCTCGTCACGTTTTCCCGCATTATGCACGATTTAATGCATTAGTCCTGGATCCTATATCACAAGTCCATTGCATCAACATCAGTGGCGTCAGTTCATCTAAAACTAGGGTATGGCAAAGTGGGGTGTGGTGGGTTGGGGGATGTGATTGACCCCAGGCATTAATTTTCACCGCAATATTATGTTTAAGGTGTGTGGAACAATGTGTGGACAATGTCAACCACTACTCAACCTCATCATAAATTGACTCATTTACTTGTGGAACGGCGCATACAGAGCAACATAAAATAGATGCGTAATACGTGCTATCAAGTCACAACAAGGTCGATTTCAAATACCGACACCAATGTGAAAGTAACCGGTGCATAAAACAGCTGACCGCAAACTATGCCAGATAAATTAATATAAATAAAAAGCATAGCCGTTATCAAAGACTACAATGTCAACATTGCTTCGTGCACTTCCCGCACATGTATACATTTGCCTATCTGCATTTTTCGCCAGGGAAGGTAAACATTTTGCGAGTACGGAAGCAATGTATCAACATGGTTGCTCTGAGAATATTGAAACATTGTATCAACGAACGATGCGGCTTGGAGAATATTGAAAAACGTTGTATCAACAAGGCACGAGAATAGTGCCAACGAGGGGGCGCCTCGCGCATTTCCCCGGGCCAGCTTGTCTGTCTGATATTATTGTGTTGTTTACGCATCTGGGTGATTATTATATATATATTTTTTTAAACAGCCCTACATCCACACTATAGTTACATAACATTAATCACGTTTTAGCAACAAGATTGATCTGTAAGAATATCTCATCTTAATTGAGGAAGATGGACAAGCAAGACTGATAGGGTGGAAATGCATTATACCCGAGGGAAATAGGCTACAGGTAGGGATTAGGGATGCAGAATTGGGATAATGAAAAAGTAGGCCTACAGCAAGAAGGGAAAAATAGTTATCCTAACTAAGTAACAATTAATGATTTGCATTATCTCAATTATCATTCTGTCACTGCATGACCATGTGCATTTGTTATTGCCTACAATTGTTATTGTCTTTGAAGTCACAATCATGACATCCATTTGGGGGAAATGCTCCAAATAGCAAGTTCAGTTGTGTTTATTTTCATACCACTACATGAAACCAAAATTGCACTAGTCTACTGGTCAAATTAATTTAAATATCAATCAGGCCTACAGCTATCACAGCCTGTATTTTAACAGCAATAAAATAGATTTTGTTTCGAATGGTCACCTCCCAATTCCGAATTGACATCATTGATAACACATACAGTATATATCTATCAGATAACAACAAGGCTTAGAAGGCCGAGTTCAAATGTCGACGTCAAATTCAAAGCAATTGGCGCACTGCCTAAACGGCTGACTGCCAAAGCAAACTGGCACTGTCTGCGCACTGCTCTCTAAAAGTGAAAGAAAGGGTTGCAGGCTGGCAGCTGCTCTCTGCATGGTCCTAAAACCAGCTAAACATCACCGTTTAGTTAGAATCGGGATTGGAACGATTTTAGTGTACATTGTTTTATCCTACTTACCATTTTTGGTCTTGAGCTAGGGTATGGCGATACCCAACTAACGCCGCTGATCAACATCTCTCCCAAAATGAAGGTTCAGCGCACACATCCGCTAGGCTAGACTAAGTGTGCTATGTACAGTTGGAACGTGACAGCCCTCCCTGACAGTAGGCTATTTGTAGCCTGCAAAGTCATTTGATCCGCTGTAGTCCTCAGAGTGATGCTAAAACTGCTATAGGGCAATCCGTGATATCCTGCATTCTTGGTAATGCAGTGTGATGGAGATAATCTATTATAATCCTCAAATTATGCATAATGCAATTAGTCTACATGGATATTTGGTGGCTGCCAAATAGTCCCATTGGTGTCATTCTTCTTTATAATGCAACCTAAATACCTGAATCGAGTAGACTTTTTAATATACTTAGAATATAAATATACATAAATGCAATCCATAATATAAATTCAACTTCTTCTATTCAGGCCCCTCCAATTAATCCAATAAAATGGTATTTGTCATGTGCATCATGAACGAGATGTGTAGACTAACAGTAAAAAGGTTACTTACAGGTCATTTTCCAACCATGCATAGTCAAAGATTTAAAAAATATACACTGTGAGTAACAAATAACAATAACGAGAAAAAAATAAAATAGCTATATACAGGAAGTTCCAGTACCGTGTTGATGTGCTGGGGTACGAGATAATAACATGGCTATATACACGAAGTACCAGTAATGAGTCGAAGTGCTGGGGTACGAGATAATAACATGGCTGTATACAGGAAGTACCAGTACCGAGTCGATGTGCTGGGGTACGAGATAATAACATGGCTGTATACAGGAAGTACCAGTACCGAGTCGATGTGATGGGTACGAGATAATAACATGGCTGTATACAGGAAGTACCAGTACAGAGTCGATGTGCTGGGGTACGAGATAATAACATGGCTGTATACAGGAAGAGCCACTACCGAGTCGATGTGCTGGGGTACGAGATAATAACATGGCTGTATACAAGAAGTACCAGTACAGAGTCAGAGTGCTGGGGTACGAGATAATAACATGGCTATATACAGGAAGTACCAGTACCGTGTCGATGTGCTGGGGTACGAGATAATAACATGGCTGTATACAGGAAGTACCAGTACCGAGTCGAAGTGCTGGGGTACGAGATAATAACATGGCTGTATACAGGAAGTACCAATACCGAGTCGAAGTGCAGGGGTACGAGATAATAACATGGCTATATACAGGAAGTACCAGTACCGAGTCGAAGTGCTGGGGTACGAGATAATAACATGGCTATATACAGGAAGTACCAGTACCGAGTCGAAGTGCTGGGGTACGAGATAATAACATGGCTGTATACAGGAAGTTCGAGTACCGAGTCGAAGTGCAGGGGTACGAGATAATAACATGGCTATATACAGGAAGTACCAGTAATGAGTCGATGTGCAGGGGTACGAGATAATAACATGGCTATATACAGGAAGTACCAGTAATGAGTCGATGTGCTGGGGTACGAGATAATAACATGGTTGTATACAGGAAGTACCAGTACAGAGTCGATGTGCTGGGGTACGAGATAATAACATGGCTGTATACAGGGAGTACCAGTACCGAGTCGATGTGCAGGGGTACGAGATAATAACATGGTTGTATACAGGAAGTACCAGTACCGAGTCGATGTGCAGGGGTACGAGATAATAACATGGTTGTATACAGGAAGTACCAGTACCGAGTCGATGTGCTGGGGTACGAGATAATAACATGGCTATATACAGGGAGTACCAGTACCGAGTCGATGTGCTGGGGTACGAGATAATAACATGGCTGTATACAGGAAGTACCACTACAGAGTCGATGTGCTGGGGTACGAGATAATAACATGGCTGTATACAGGAAGTACCACTACAGAGTCGATGTGCAGGGGTACGAGGTAATTGAGGTAACTATTGAGGTAATAACTATGTACATATACATATGTACGTAAAGGTGACTCGGCAACAGGATATATAATAGACAGTAGCAGCAGTGTATCTGGTGAGTGTTAAAGTGTGTGTGTTTTTGTGGCATCAGTATGCGTGTGTGCACGTGTTGTGTGTGTGTGGTTATAGGCCTGCTGCAGTATCTATGTCAGCCACTGAGTGCAAATCCAAATACCATTGCACCTTGTTACTGAGACACTGGCCTACTCTTCTCCTAGCTGGATTAATGCAGTCTTTTAGAGACATAGTAACATGTTCCTCATTGTTTACTGTAATGTATTTACTTAGGATGCTTTGGCAGCTGTCAGTTTGGATCCTGGCTTCAGCCACATACTGTACATCAATAATTCACATACGTTTATGATCTAGCTATAAATTAGAGTGGAGCCAAATGGGTGAACTTCTCTTCCTCCACCCTACACTCTTCCTCCACCATACCCTTTTTCTCCACCCTACCCTCTTCCTCCACCCTACCCTCTTCCTCCACCCTACACTCTACCTCCACCCTGCCTTCTACCTTCACCCTACCCTCTACCTCAACCTTAACCTCTACCTCCACCCTACCCTCTACCTCTACCCTACTTTGTACCCTCTACCTCCACCCTACCCTCTACCTCTACCCTACTTTGTACCCTCTACCTTCACCCTACCCTCTACCTCCACCCTATCCTATCCTACCCTCTACCTCAAACTTAACCTCTACCTCAATCCTACTTTCTACCCTCTACCTCCACCCTACCCTCTACCTTCACCCTATCCTCTTCCTCCAACCTACCCTCTTTCTCCAAACTACTCTCTTCCTCCACCCTACACTCTACCTTCACCCTACCCTCTACCTCCACCCTATTCTACCCTCTACCTCAAACCTACCCTCTATCTCAACCCTACTTTCTACCCTCTACCTCAACCCTACCCTCTACCTCAACCCTACTCTCTTCCTCCATCCTACCCTCTACCTCCATCCTCCTCTCTATCGCCACCCTACCCTCTTCCTCCAACCTACCCTCTTTCTCCACCCTACTCTCTACCTCCACCCTACCCTCTTCCTCCACCCTACCCTCTTCCTCCACCCTAAACTCTACCTCCACCCTACCCTCTACCTCAACCCTAACCTGTACCACAACCCTACTTTCTACCCTCTACCCTCTACCCTAACCTCTACCTCCACCCTACCTCAATCCTACCCTCTTCCTCCTCTACTTTCTACTCTCTTCCTCCACCCTACCCTCTTTCTCCACCCTACCCTCTACCTCAACTCTATCCTCTACCTCCACCCTACCCTCTACCTCACACCTAACCTCTACCTCAACCCTTTCTACCCTCTACCTCCATCCTAACCTCTAACTTCACCCTACCCTCTACCTCAAACCTACCCTCTTCCTCCACCCTACCCTCTACCTCCGCCCTATCCTCTTCCTCCACCCTACCTCAACCCTACTCTCTACCTCCACCCTATTCTCTACCTCAACCCTGTCCTTCATGACATGTCATTGCAAAGGCAAAACAAGCTAGGAAAACACTAGCAGCCTTGCCAGGCTTACAGCTGTAGCATAGCATAGCTCAGAGAACAAACCAGGGGAAGGCTATAATAGGGGAGGAGGATGTGAGCAAGGATTGTTGTGCCTGTTAAGTGCTCAGCGCTCACGTTTCCCCATCTGACAGCCTGCCTGACAGCCTGTCTGGCTCTACACCTCGACTCAGGCACATAGATTAGTGGCAGAACGGGTTGGTTAAGGTCACGATGGGAAGCTGCTCTCCTCACTTCCCAACCTGCTGCTGATTCCACAATTAACAGTAGTGTCTGTCTGCACTGATGTGCATTTTAACTAGCTTGTGCTAGTGAGTGTATGGCTCCTCTTCTGTTTCTTCCCTGGGTTACATTGGGCATCCTCTGGTGCACGCTATAGGCTATGTGCTATCATTCTGGCTGAACATCAAAGCCAATTTACATTCCTAAAGTCCTATAGCCCCCTATGGTTTTCTATACTCTCATGAGGGCCATGTTCTCTGAATTTGAGTTAGTTGACTTGACACAAAGGCCATATACTTGTCTTATCCACTGGTCAACTCGATGGTATATTACTGCAGTACAGTATATAGCAGAATAGTCAAGCTTTGCCTTGGGGAGACTGTCAAATCTGATCATTAATTTACCACATTTATGGCATCAGTTTTGAGGAACCCTCACACACACAAGCTAACATAAAAGTAGCTCACGTGAGTATTCAGGTGGACAGGCCAAAGTCTTTGTGTGCGGGTGGAGGTGGAACAAGTCCTGGCTGGGTCAGCAGCAGGCTGTCTGTTTCCAGTCTCAGGAAGTGGCAGGCCAGGGCAGGACCAGGAAGTCCCTGTCAAAACACCAGCACTGGCTCTGCTGTGTTAACAATCAAGGGGGAAACAGGGAAGACAACAAGAGAAAGGAAAAGGACAGATGGTCATGTTTCCCATATAAAATGTAAGGTTACATGACAAGTGCGTGCTATTTGGGAATATAGTTCTACGGGAGAATGTGACTCACTCTTTTCATACCTAAGGCAGCGTGCTAGTTTAATGTACAATAGGCTACACCCTCTGTGCTGAATGACTACCGCCCTGTAGCCTTGATATCCTTAAGAAACTTGTGAAAAGTCATATTTTCAGCGTCACCCAGAAGCTTCTCAACCCATTTCAGTTTGCCTATCAGCCTAGCAGAGGAGTTGATGATGCCAATCTGACCCTCCTTAACATGGTCTATAGACATCTAGAGGGTGTAGTCTCCTTAACATGGTCTATAGACATCTAGAGGGGGTAGTCTTCTTAACATGGTCTATAGACATCTAGAGGGCGTAGTCTCCTTAACATGGTCTATAGACATCTAGAGGGGGTAGTCTTCTTAACATGGTCTATAGACATCTAGAGGGGGTAGTCTTCTTAACATGGTCTATAGACATCGAGAGGGTGTAGTCTCCTTAACATGGTCTATAGACATCTAGAGGGTATAAACATGGTCTATAGACATCTAGAGGGTGTATGGTCTATAGACATCTAGAGGGTGTATTAACATGGTCTATAGACATCTAGAGGGTGTAGTAACATGGTCTCATCTCAACATGGTCTATAGACATCGAGAGGGTGTAGTCTCCTTAACATGGTCTATAGACATCTAGAGGGTGTAGTCTCCTCAACATGGTCTATAGACATCTAGAGGGTGTAGTCTCCTTAACATGGTCTATAGACATCGAGAGGGTGTAGTCTCCTTAACATGGTCTATAGACATTGAGAGGGTGTAGTCTCCTTAACATGGTCTATAGACATCTAGAGGGGGTATTAACATGGTCTATAGACATCTAGAGGGTGTATTAACATGGTCTATAGACATCTAGAGGGGGTATTAACATGGTCTATAGACATCTAGAGGGTGTAGTCTCCTCAACATGGTCTATAGACATCTAGAGGGTGTAGTCTCCTTAACATGGTCTATAGACATTGAGAGGGTGTAGTCTCCTTAACATGGTCTATAGACATCTAGAGGGGGTATTAACATGGTCTATAGACATCTAGAGGGTGTATTAACATGGTCTATAGACATCTAGAGGGGTGTATTAACATGGTCTATAGACATCTAGAGGGTGTATTAACATGGTCTATAGACATCTAGAGGGTGTATTAACATGGTCTATAGACATCTAGAGGGGGTATTAACATGGTCTATAGACATCTAGAGGGGGTATTAACATGGTCTATAGACATCTAGAGGGTGTAGTCTCCTTAACATGGTCTATAGACATCGAGAGGGTGTAGTCTCCTTAACATGGTCTATAGACATCGAGAGGGTGTAGTCTCCTTAACATGGTCTATAGACATCTAGAGGGGTTATTAACATGGTCTATAGACATCGAGAGGGTGTAGTCTCCTTAACATGGTCTATAGACATCTAGAGGGGTTATTAACATGGTCTATAGACATCTAGAGGGTGTAGTCTTCTTAACATGGTCTATAGACATCGAGAGGGTGTAGTCTCCTTAACATGGTCTATAGACATCGAGAGGGTGTAGTCTCCTTAACATGGTCTATAGACATCTAGAGGGGGTATTAACATGGTCTATAGACATCTAGAGGGTGTAGTCTCCTTAACATGGTCTATAGACATCTAGAGGGGGTATTAACATGGTCTATAGACATCTAGAGGGTGTAGTCTTCTTAACATGGTCTATAGACATCTAGAGGGTGTAGTCTTCTTAACATGGTCTATAGACATCTAGAGGGTGTAGTCTCCTTAACATGGTCTATAGACATCTAGAGGGTGTAGTCTTCTTAACATGGTCTATAGACATCTAGAGGGGGTATTAACATGGTCTATAGACATCTAGAGGGTGTAGTCTTCTTAACATGGTCTATAGACATCGAGAGGGTGTAGTCTCCTTAACATGGTCTATAGACATCGAGAGGGTGTAGTCTCCTTAACATGGTGTAGTCTCCTTAACATGGTCTATAGACATCTAGAGGGGGTATTAACATGGTCTATAGACATCTAGAGGGTGTAGTCTTCTTAACATGGTCTATAGACATCTAGAGGGTGTAGTCTTCTTAACATGGTCTATAGACATCGAGAGCGTGTAGTCTCCTTAACATGGTCTATAGACATCTAGAGGGTGTAGTCTCCTCAACATGGTCTATAGACATCGAGAGGGGGTATTAACATGGTCTATAGACATCTAGAGGGGGTATAAACATGGTCTATAGACATCTAGAGGGTGTAGTCTCCTCAACATGGTCTATAGACATCGAGAGGGGGTATTAACATGGTCTATAGACATCTAGAGGGGGTATAAACATGGTCTATAGACATCTAGAGGGTGTAGTCTCCTTAACATGGTCTATAGACATCTAGAGGGTGTAGTCTCCTCAACATGGTCTATAGACATCGAGAGGGGGTATTAACATGGTCTATAGACATCTAGAGGGGGTATTAACATGGTCTATAGACATCTAGAGGGTGTAGTCTCCTTAACATGGTCTATAGACATCTAGAGGGTGTAGTCTCCTCAACATGGTCTATAGACATCGAGAGGGGGTATTAACATGGTCTATAGACATCGAGAGGGGGTATTAACATGGTCTATAGACATCTAGATGGTGTAGTCTCCTCAACATGGTCTATAGACATCGAGAGGGGGTATTAACATGGTCTATATACATCTAGAGCCAAATTTGTTGACTTTTCTTCTGCCTTCAACACAATCCAGCCTTACATTCTGGCACAGAGACTCATTCGGGACTTCTCCTTAGATGGGGGCTGGTTTTATGGCTGTTGGACTTCCCGAGCCAATGCTCACAGCGAGTCAAAATAGGTCCCCATGTGTCAGACATACGCAATAACATCACAGGCTCTCCTCAGGGATGTGTTTTGTCCACACTCCTGTATATCTTGTACACTAATAGTTGTACTAGTTCCCATCCTGACAGACACCTCGTTAAATTCGCTGATGACACTGCCTTGATCGGCCCTAGATTACTTTGTAGAGTGGTGTGAGGAATCACACTTGGTCCACAATACCAACAAGACCGAAGAGATGTGCATAGACTTCAGGAAGTGTACAAAACCTACCTCTGCAACATCTATCAGAGGTCAAAATATAGAGATTGTAGAGGAATACAAATACATGGGTGTCCATGGGTGTCCAATAAGCTTCAGTGGAGAAAATGTACAGACCTGACCTTCAAAAAGAGCCAACAGAGACTGTATTTTCTCAAAAAGCTGGGATCTTTTAATGTAGACTGTACTATACTGACTCTGTTATACAAATCTTTAATTGTGAGTATTTAAACATGTATTGTTTGTTGGTTTGGCAATGCCACTGTCAGTCAGAGAAATAAACTGAAAAGGATTATCACCACAGCAAGCAAGGTACTTGGAGTCAAACAGACAGGCCTGGATGAGATCTTTAAGGTCGAGGCCCTCCGCAAGGCTCACAAAATAATTTTAGACCCAAGCCACCCCCTGTACCCGGACTTTGAACTACTCCCCTCTGGTTCGCAGGTATAGAGCACCCCTCAGCAGGAAAAACAGAACTAGACAATCATTTGTGCCAGGTGTGATATCACTCCTAAATAGCTCAGGCTAATGTTCCCATCGACTCAGTAAGGCCAGCAGGCTAGTCTTTTTGTTTTGTTTTATTGATATGTAACTGTTATGAAAGTTGTATTGTCAATTTTGTTTTGTATTTAAACGCCACTTCAAACGTGTACATGACACTGCAACAAAATTTGCCCATGGGGACAATAAAGTCGGTAAGTAAGTACCTCTCTATACCATTCCTGGGGTGCTCTCCCACCAGACCTATATTTCTAAAATCATGGACCCATTTTTACATTTTAGCATACGGTCTCGAACATAGCGATTTACAGTAGTGTGTGCATTTATTTTCATAATTTTCCCCCATACTGGTCCCCAGTGGATCCAACTGAGCCACACAGAACCGGGTGGTGATTGTTTTAACTATAGTGTAGGCAGTATACCTCGCGCACACATGTCAGCGCGCGCAGTGGTGTCTCAGCGTGTGTACAGCTCATGATAACCAGAGATACGAGGAGAGGATGCGAAGGCAGCTGAGGGGCCTGACGCCAAAAATGTTTCACTTACCACGTTTCCATCCACAGTTTTTATGCGAGTAGCCTAACGTCATATTTTATCAAACTAAATAATGACAGCTGTGATGAAAACAGGAAGTTTCTGTGTAATTTTATAAATGCAGACGGATATTTTGTTCGTTCGACATGGTGTGATGATTTTGTGTGGGTAAAATACAAACGTTTTCGCTCTTAAAATAATCTCATCAAGTAGATTAGTCAACACACACAGCCTACCCTTCACTGTATCTGCGAGCTATTGGCTACAGCGCGCACGTGCCAAAACCAGAGGAGTCACGTTTTATATTTAATGCAAATTTGTTTGAACATTTGAAAATGTGACGAAACACATTGAATATTCGATTTTTATTCGGTAGGCCTACATGAAGTAAGCGGAAAAAGTACATCATCATACACTGATTTTAATTCTCCATGGAGTCAGTTTGTTGGAAACACACCACTGTTGGGAAAATGTGCATATTTAGAATTTGGTTGGCACAGAAGCAATGCGCTGTGTTTCCCACATGTTTTACCTTGCTCCACTCCCTGCATGTGCTTGAATGCACAATTATACCTATTAAATTCATACCATATGATGAGGCAGGACGCTTGCAGCACATTCTCAGAGCTGACCTCCTTTGCAGGGTCAGAGGGATGTGCAACATGACATCACATAAAACTTGCTGTTCCAAAACATGTTACACACTATTTTTCGACACCAAAATGAATTCAGTACAGCCCTTTCAAATGAAGGTTTTTGCTTGTTGAAAATGGCATCCTACAGCATGCACTTTGATACTTTAAACTCCTTTTCAGAGCAAACTGATCAGCTATTTTGTGTCAGCTACCTGACTAACTCCCCGCTCTGTCTCTGTTTTGTGAACAGGTGGTGTTATTCTGTATGCGGGCTCCTCTGGCAGTGCCAGCCCAGGCAGCCCCTCCAGTGGGTACCAGACCGAGTCCCCCCCCTCCTCCCACTCCCAGCCCTCCTCCCCAGAGGAGATCACCTTCACAGAGCTCGGGCACCTGGGGTCCCTGAAGGGCCAGAGGGGAGGAAGATGTACCCCTCCATCTTCCAAACTGGTGTTCCAGTTCCCAGAAGTCTACAATGTGGCTACATCAACATCAACATCCACCCACCAGGACACCTACCAACACCCCATCGCTGGGACAAGACCATGTGGATTCACAGGAACTTTCACCAGTGAGTTGTTTACCAATGTGTTATTTTCCCACTTTACTTCCTGACCCTGAATATCCACCCTATCCATGACCCATGTCCCCTGCATCTTTTAGTTGACTGTACACATCTTTTGTTGCTTGTACAATTGGTTGGTATTCACCCTCGTAGGCTCACTGATCTGATCACATTTCTGATTATCTGTGCCTCTCTCTTGCTATGTCTACAGAGGCTGGTGGGATGGTGCTTCTGTGCAAAGTGTGTGGAGACATTGCATCTGGGTTCCACTACGGAGTGCACGCCTGTGAGGGTTGCAAGGTAAAACCCTGACAAATAAACACAAACTGTATATGATATGATTACATTACACAGTCTACATTACCATTAAAACCAACCTGGATGCAAACTAACTGTACATCTGCTTGTATTTCCTGTCTAGGGTTTCTTCCGTCGCAGCATCCAGCAGAATATCAACTACAAGATGTGTGTGAAGAACGAGAACTGTCTCATTATGAGAATGAACCGCAACCGCTGCCAACACTGTCGCTTCAAGAAATGCCTCTTCGTTGGCATGTCCAGAGATGGTAAGAGTTAAAGTGAAATCTTAATGGTAGTGCTCAAAATGGGGCCGAGAGTCTTCTGAGGCCATCCAATGAGTGTTTGTCAGTTACAAGTTCCATCAGCACTGCACCTTATCTTTTTATCGGCAGGTAGTCTAGTGATTAGAGTGTTGGGCCAGTAACCGAAAGGTTGCAAGATCAAATCCCAGAGCTGACAAGGTAAAAGTCTGTTGTTCTGCGCCTGAACAAGGCAGTTAACCCACTGTTCCTAGGCCGTCATAGTGAATAGGAATTTGTTCTTAACTGACTTGCCTAGTTAAATAAAGGTAAAATAAAAATACATCTTTCACCAGAGACATTGCACTGGCCTACTGTTGAAGGGCAGACTAAGGAAAATACTGTATATCCACACAGCCTCTTGCACATTCAAAGGTTTCAAAGTCAGTCTGTCTTTTTCCTGTTCAGATTCCTCCTCTCTCTCTTGTCCCTGCTCCTCTCCATGTTCCTCTCCTCCATGTTCCATGAGCTCTCCTCCTCTCCTCTCCTCCATCCCACTCTCCTCTCCCTCCCTCCATCCCACTCTCCTCTCCCCATCCCACTCTCCTCTCCCTCCCTCCATCCCACTCTCCTCTCCTCCATCCCACTCTCCTCTCCCTCCCTCCATCCCACTCTCCTCTCCCCATCCAACTCTCCTCTCCCTCCCTCCATCCCACTCCTCTCCCCATCCCACTCTCCTCCATCCCACTCTCCTCTCCCTCCATCCCACTCTCCTCTCCCTCCATCCCACTCTCCTCCATCCCACTCTCCTCTCCCTCCATCCCACTCTCCCCTCCCATCCATCCCACTCTCCTCTCCTCCATCCCACTCTCGTCTTCTCCATCCCACTCTCCTCTCCCTCATCCCACTCTCCTCTGCCTCCATCCCACTCTACTCTCCTCCATTCCACTCTCCTCCATCCCACTCTCCTCTGCCTCCGTCCCACTCTCCTCTCCTCCATCCCACTCTCTCTCCTCCATTCCACTCTCCTCCATCCCACTCTCCCTCTCCCTCATCCCAATCTCTTCTCCTCCATCCCACTCTCCCACTCTCCTCCCCTCCATCCCACTCTCCTCTGCCTCCATCACCTCTCCTCTGCCTCCAACCCACTCTCCTCTCCCATCCCACTCTCCTCCCATCCCACTCCTCCCTCCATCCCACTCTCCTCTCCATCCCACTCTCCTCTCCCTCCATCCCACTCTCCTCTCCCTCCATCCCACTCTCCTCTCCTCCATCCCACTCTCCTCTCCCTCCATCCCACTCTCCTCCCCTCCATCCACTCTCCTCTCCCTCCATCACACTCTCCTCTGCCTCCATCCCACTCTCCTCTCCTCCATCCCACTCTACTCTCCTCCATTCCACTCTCCTCCATTCCACTCTCCTCATCCCACTCTCCTCTCCCTCATCCCAATCTCCTCTCCTCCATCCCACTCTTCTCCATCCCACTCTCCTCTCCCTCCATCCCACTCTCCTCTGCCTCCATCACACTCTCCTCTGCCTCCAACCCACTCTCCTCTCCTCCATCCCACTCTCCTCTCCATCCCACTCTCCTCTCCATCCCACTCTCCTCTCCATCCCACTCTCCTCTCCCTCCATCCCACTCTCCTCTCCCTCCATCCCACTCTCCTCTCCCCATCCATTCCCTCTCCTCCATCCCCTCCTCTCATCCCACTCTCCTCTCCATCCCACTCCCTCTCCCTCCATCCCACTCTCCTCTCCCTCCATCCCACTCTCCTCTCCTCCATCCCACTCTCCTCTCCCTCCATCCCACTCTCCTCTCCCTCCATCCCACTCTCCTCTCCTCCATCCCACTCTCCTCTCCTCCATCCCACTCTACTCTCCTCCATTCCACTCTCCTCCATTCCACTCTCCTCCATCCCACTCTCCTCTCCCTCATCCCAATCTCCTCTCCTCCATCCCACTCTTCTCCATCCCACTCTCCTCTCCCTCCATCCCACTCTCCTCTGCCTCCATCACACTCTCCTCTGCCTCCAACCCACTCTCCTCTCCTCCATCCCACTCTCCTCTCCATCCCACTCTCCTCTCCATCCCATCCCATCCCACTCTCCTCTCCCTCCATCCCACTCTCCTCTCCCTCCATCCCACTCTCCTCTCCTCCATCCCACTCTCCTCTCCCTCCATCCCACTCTCCTCTGCCTCCATCACACTCTCCTCTGCCTCCAACCCACTCTCCTCTCCTCCATCCCACTCTCCCCTCCCTCCATCCCACTCTCCTCTCCCTCCATCCCACTCTCGTCTTCTCCATCCCACTCTCCTCTCCCCTCATCCCACTCTCCTCTGCCTCCATCCCACTCTACTCTCCCCATCCATCTCCTCCATCCCACTCTCCTCTGCCTCCGTCCCACTCTCCTCTCCTCCATCCCACTCTACTCTCCTCCATTCCACTCTCCTCCATCCCACTCTCCTCTCCCTCATCCCAATCTCTTCTCCTCCATCCCACTCTTCTCCATCCCACTCTCCTCTCCCTCCATCCCACTCTCCTCTGCCTCCATCCACTCTCCTCTGCCTCCAACCCACTCTCCTCTTCCCATCCCACTCTCCCATCTCCATCCCACTCTCCTCTCCATCCCACTCCCTCTCCATCCCACTCTCCTCTCCCTCCATCCCACTCTCCTCTCCCTCCATCCCACTCTCCTCTCCCTCCATCCCACTCTCCTCTCCCTCCATCACACTCTCCTCTCCCTCCATCACACTCTCCTCTCCCTCCATCACACTCTCCTCTGCCTCCGTCCCACTCTCCTCTCCTCCATCCCACTCTACTCTCCTCCATTCCACTCTCCTCCATTCCACTCTCCTCCATCCCACTCTCCTCTCCCCATCCCAATCTCCTCTCCTCCATCCCACTCTCCTCCATCCCACTCTCCTCTCCCTCCATCCCACTCTCCTCTGCCTCCATCCACTCTCCTCTCCTCCAACCCACTCTCCTCTCCTCCATCCATCTCCTCTCCTCCCACTCTCCTCTCATCCCACTCTCCTCTCCATCCCACTCCCTCCCCTCCATCCCACTCTCCTCTCCCTCCATCCCACTCTCCTCTCCTCCATCCCACTCTCCTCTCCTCCATCCCCCTCTCCTCTCCATCCCACTCTCCTCTCCATCCCACTCTCCTCTCCTCCATCCCACTCTCCTCTCCCTCCATCCCACTCTCCTCCATCCCACTCTCCTCCATCCCTCCATCCCACTCTCCTCTCCCTCCATCCCACTCTCCTCCCTCCATCCCACTCTCCTCTCCTCCATCCCACTCTCTCTCCCTCCATTCCACTCTCCTCCATTCCACTCTCCTCCATCCCACTCTCCTCTCCCTCATCCCACTCTCCTCTCCTCCATCCCACTCCCCATCCCACTCTCCTCTCCTCCATCCCACTCTCCTCTGCCTCCATCACACTCTCCTCTGCCTCCATCCCACTCCCTCTCCTCCATCCCACTCTCCTCTCCATCCCACTCTCCCTCCATCCCACTCTCCTCTCCATCCCACTCCCTCTCCCTCCATCCCACTCTCCTCTCCCTCCATCCCACTCTCCTCTCCTCCATCCCACTCTCCTCTCCATCCATCCCACTCTCCTCTGCCTCCATCACACTCTCCTCTGCCTCCAACCCACTCTCCTCTCCTCCATCCCACTCTCCTCTCCATCCCACTCTCCTCTCCATCCCACTCTCCTCTCCATCCCACTCTCCTCTCCCTCCATCCCACTCTCCTCTCCTCCATCCCACTCTCCTCTCCTCCATCCCACTCTCCTCTCCTCCATCCCACTCTCCACCCATCCCACTCTCCTCTCCATCCCACTCTCCTCCCCTCCATCCCACTCTCCTCTCCCTCCATCCCATCCCTCTCCCTCCATCCCACTCTCCTCTCCTCCATCCCATCCCACCTCTCCCTCCATCCCACTCTCCTCTCCTCCATCCCACTCTCCTCTCCTCCATCCCACTCTCCTCTACTCCATCCCACTCTCCTCCCCTCCATCCCACTCTCCTCTCCCTCTATCCCACTCTCCTCTCCTCCATCCCACTCTCCTCTCCTCCATCCCACTCTCTCCTCCATCCCACTCTCCTCTCCCTCATCCCACTCTCCTCTCCCTCCATCCCACTCTCCCTCCCTCCATCCCACTCTCCCGCATCCCACTCTCCTCTCCTCCATCACACTCCCCTCCCTCCATCACACTCTCCTCTCCCTCCATCCCACTCTCCTCTCCCTCCATCCCACTGTCCTCTCCTCCATTCCACTCTCCTCTGCCTCCATCCCACTCTCCTCTCCATCCCACTGTCCTCTCCCCTCCATCACACTCTCCTCCCCTCCATCCCACTCTCCTCTCCCTCCTTCTCACTCTCCTTTCCTCTATCCCACTCTCCTCTCCTCCATCCCACTCTCCTCTCCCTCCATCCCACTCTCCTCCATCCCACTCCCTCCATCCCACTCTCCTCCATCCCACTCTCCTCCATCCCACTCTCCTCCATCCCACTCTCCTCTCCTCCATCCCACTCTCCTCTGCCTCCATCCCACTCTCCTCTCCCTCCATCCCACTCTCCTCTCCCTCCATCCCACTCTCCTCTCCCTCCATCCCACTCTCCTCTCCTCCATCCCACTCTCCTCTCCCTCCATCCCACTCTCCTCTCCTCCATCCCACTCTCCTCTCCGTCCATCCCACTCTCCTCCATCCCACACTCCTCTCCCTCCATCCCACTCTCCTCTCCTCCATCCCACTCTCCTCCATCCCACTCTCCTCTCCCTCCATCCCACTCTCCCCCATCCCACTCTCCTCCATCCCACTCTCCTCCATCCCAATCTTCTCCATCCCACTCTCCTCTCCCCATCCCACTCTCCTCTCCCCATCCCACTCTCCTCTCCTCTCCCCATCCCACTCTCCTCTCCCTCCATCACACTCCTCTGCCTCCATCACACTCTCCTCTTCTCCATCACACTCTCCTCTGCCTCCATCCCACTCCTCTCCCTATATCCCACTCTCCTCTCCTCCATCCCACTCTCCTCTCCTCCATCCCACTCTCCTCTCCCTCCATCCCACTCTCCTCTCCCTCCATCCCACTCTCCTCCATCCCACTCTCCTCTCCCTCCATCCCACTCTCCTCTCCTCCATCCCACTCTCCTCTCCCTCCATCCCACTCTCCTCTCCTCCATCCCACTCTCCTCTCCCTCATCCCACTCTCCTCTGCCTCCATCCCACTCTCCTCTCCCTCCATCCCACTCTCCCGCATCCCACTCTCCTCTCCTCCATCACACTCCCCTCGCTCCATCACACTCTCCTCTGCCTACATCCCACTCTCCTCTCCTCCATCCCACTGTCCTCTCCCTCCATTCCACTCTCCTCTGCCTACATCCCACTCTCCTCTCCTCCATCCCACTGTCCTCTCCCCTCCATCCCACTCTCCTCTCCCTCCATCCCACTCTCCTCTCCCTCCTTCTCACTCTCCTTTCCTCTATCCCACTCTCCTCTCCTCCATCCCACTCTCCTCTCCCTCCATCCCACTCTCCTCCATCCCACCATCCCACTCTCCCTCCATCCCACTCTCCTCTCCTCCATCCCACTCTCCTCTCCTCCATCCCACTCTCCTCTCCTCCATCCCACTCTCCTCTCCCTCCATCCCACTCTCCTCTCCCTCCATCCCACTCTCCCCTCTCCCTCCATCCCACTCTCCTCCCTCCATCCCACTCCCTCTCCTCCATCCCACTCTCCTCTCCTCCATCCCACTCTCCTCTCCGTCCATCCCACTCTCCTCCATCCCACACTCCTCTCCCTCCATCCCACTCTCCTCTCCTCCATCCCACTCTCCTCCATCCCACTCTCCTCTCCCTCCATCCCACTCTCCCCCATCCCACTCTCCTCCATCCCACTCTCCTCTCCCTCCATCCCACTCTCCTCTCCCCATCCCACTCTCCTCTCCCCATCCCACTCTCCTCTCCTCTCCCCATCCCACTCTCCTCTCCCTCCATCACACTCCTCTGCCTCCATCACACTCTCCTCTTCTCCATCACACTCTCCTCTGCCTCCATCCCACTCCTCTCCCTATATCCCACTCTCCTCTCCTCCATCCCACTCTCCTCTCCTCCATCCCACTCTCCCCTCTCCCCTCCATCCCACTCTCCTCTCCCTCCATCCATCCCACTCTCCTCTCCCTCCATCCCACTCTCCTCTCCTCCATCCCACTCTCCTCCCTCCCATCCCACTCTCCTCCTCCTCCATCCCACTCTCCTCTCCTCCATCCCACTCTCCTCTGCCTCCGTCCCACTCTCCTCTCCTCCATCCCACTCTCCTCTCCCCATCCCACTCTCCTCTCCCCATCCCACTCTCCTCCATCCCACACTCCTCTCCCTCCATCCCACTCTCCTCTCCTCCATCCCACTCCCTCCATCCCACTCTCCTCTCCCTCCATCCCACTCTCCCCCATCCCACTCCCTCCATCCCACTCTCCTCTCCCTCCATCCCACTCTCCTCCATCCCACTCTCCTCTCCCCATCCCACTCTCCTCTCCCCATCCCACTCTCCTCAACCTCCATCCCACTCTCCTCTCCCTCCATCACACTCTCCTCTCCTCCATCCCACTCTCCTCCCCATCCACTCTCCTCTGCCTCCATCCCACTCCCTCCCTCCATCCCACTCTCCTCTCCTCCATCCCACTCCTCCTCCATCCCACTCTCCTCTCCTCCATCCCACTCTCCTCCCTCCTCCATCCCACTCTCCTCCATCCCACTCTCCTATCGCTCCATCCCACTCTCCTCTGCCTCCATCACACTCTCCTCTCCATCCCACTCTCCTCTCCTCCATCCCACTCTCCTGTCCTCCATCACACTCTCCTCTGCCTCCGTCCCACTCTCCTCTCCTCCATCCCACTCTCCTCTCCTCCATCCCACTCTCCTCCATCCCACTCTCTTCTCCTCCATCCCACTCTCCTCTCCTCCATCCCACTCTCCTCTCCTCCATCCCACTCTCCTCCCCACTCTCCTCCATCCCACTCCCTCCCCATCCCACTCTCCTCTCCTCCATCCCACTCTCCTCTCCCTCCATCCCACTCTCCTCTCCCTCCATCCCACTCTCCTCTCCTCCATCCCACTCTCCTCTCATCCCACTCTCCTCTCCATCCCACTCCCTCTCCATCCCACTCCCCCATCCCACTCTCCTCTCCATCCCACTCTCCTCTCCCCTCCATCCCACTCTCCTCTCCTCCATCCCATCTCCTCTCCCTCCATCCCTCTCCTCCCTCTCATCCCACTCTCCTCTCCCCCATCCCACTCTCCTCTCCTCCATCCCACTCTCCTCTCCCTCCATCCCACTCTCTTCTCCCTCCATCCCACTCTCCTCCATCCCACTCTCCTCTCCCTCCATCCCACACTCCTCTCCTCCATCCCACCTCTCCTCTCCTCCATCCCACTCTCCTCTCCCTCCATCCCACTCTCCTCTCCTCCATCCCACTCTCCTCTCCCTCCATCCCACTCTCCTCTGCCTCCATCCCACTCTCCTCTCCTCCATCCCACCATCCTCTCCCTCCATCCCACTCTCCTCCGTCCCACTCTCCTCTCCCTCCATCCCACTCTCCTCCATCCCACTCTCCTCTCCCTCCATCCCACACTCCTCTCCTCATCTTACTCTCCTCTCCTCTCCCTCCATCCCACTCTCCTCTCCCTCCATCCCACTCTCCTCTCCTCCATCCCACTCTCCTCTCCCTCCATCCCACTCTCCTCTGCCTCCATCCCACTCTCCCTCTCCTCCATCCCACTATCCTCTCCCCTCCATCCCACTCTCCTCCTCCCCATCCCACTCCCCTCCCTCCATCCCACTCTCCTCTCCTCCATCCCACTCTCCCTCCATCCCTCTCCCTCTCCTCCATCCCACTCTCCTCTCCCCATCCCACTCTCCTCTCCCCATCCCACTCTCCTCTCCCTCCATCCCACTCTCCTCTCCTCCATCCCACTATCCTCTCCCTCCATCCCACTCTCCTCCATCCCACTCCCTCCCCCTCCATCCCACTCCCTCCCATCCCACACTCCTCCCCTCCATCCCACTCTCCTCTCCCTCCATCCCACTCTCCTCCATCCCACTCTCCTCCCCTCCATCCCACTCTCCTCTCCTCCATCCCACTCTCCTCCATCCCTCTCCATCCCACTCTCCTCCATCCCACTCTCCTCTCCCTCCATCCCACTCTCCTCTCCCCATCCCACTCTCCTCCCTCCATCCACTCTCCTCTCCTCCATCCCTCTCCTCCCACACTCTCCTCCCTCCATCCCACTCTCCTCTCCCCCATCCCACTCTCCTCTCCCCCATCCCACTCTCCCTCCCCACTCTCCTCCCCATCCCACTCTCCTCTCCCTCCATCACACTCTCCTCCCCCATCCCACTCCCTCTCCCTCCATCACACTCTCCTCTCCCTCCATCCCACTCTCCTCCATCCCACTCTCCCTCCGCTCCATCCCACTCTCCTCTGCCTCCATCCCACTCCTCTCCTCCATCCCACTCTCCTCCCTCCATCCCACTCTCCTCCATCCTCCATCACACTCCATCCCACTCTCCTCCCCTCCCACTCTCCTCTCCTCCATCCCACTCTCCTCTCCCATCCCACTCTCCTCCATCCCACTCTCCTCTCCTCCATCCCACTCTCCTCTCCTCCATCCCACTCTCCTCTCCATCCCACTCTCCCTCTCCATCCCACTCTCCCTCTCCATCCCACTCTCCCTCCATCCCACATCCCACTCTCCTCCATCCCACTCTCCTCTCCCTCCATCCCACTCTCCTCTCCCTCCATCCCACTCTCCTCTCCCCCTCCATCCCACTCACCTCCCCTCCATCCCACTCTCCCTCCATCCCACTCTCCTCTCCCTCCTCCATCCCACTCTCCTCCTCCATCCCCATCCCACTCCCTCTCCTCCATCCCACTCTCCTCTCCCTCCATCCCACTCTCCTCTCCTCCATCCCACTCTCCTCCCCTCCATCCCACTCCTCCTCTCCTCCATCCCACTCTCCTCTCCCTCCATCCCACTCTCCTCTCCTCCATCCCACTCTCCTCTCCCTCCATCCCACTCTCCCCTCCCTCCATCCCACTCTCCTCCATCCCACTCCCTCTCCTCCATCCCACACTCCTCTCCTCCATCCCTCTCTCCTCCATCCCACTCCATCCTCCATCCCACTCTCCTCTCCCTCCATCCCACTCTCCTCTCCTCCATCCCACTCTCCTCTCCCTCCATCCCACTCTCCTCCATCCCACTCTCCTCTCCTCCATCCCACTCTCCCTCCTCCATCCCACTATCCTCCCATCCCACTCCCTCCATCCCACTCTCCTCTCCCTCCATCCCACTCTCCTCCCTCCATCCCACTCTCCCCTCCATCCCCTCTCTCCTCTCCCTCCATCCCACTCTCCTCTCCTCCATCCCACTCTCCCTCTCCCCATCCCACTCTCTCCTCTTCCCCCATCCCACTCTCCTCTCCCTCCATCCCACTCTCCTCTCCCTCCATCCCACTCTCCCCTCCATCCCACTCTCCCTCCCTCCATCCCACTCCCTCCATCCCACTCTCCTCTCCCTCCATCCCACTCTCCTCTCCTCCATCCCACTCTCCTCCATCCCACTCTCCTCTCCCCCTCCATCCCACTCTCCTCTCCTCCATCCCACTCTCCTCCATCCATCCCACTCCTCTCCTCCATCCCACTCTCCTCTCCCCATCCCACTCCCTCTCCCCCATCCCACTCTCCTCTCCCTCCATCCCCATCCCACTCTCCCTCCATCCCACCTCTCCTCTCCTCCATCCACTCTCCTCTCTCCATCCACTCTCCTCTCCCTCCATCCCACTCTCTCCCCATCCCACTCCATCCTCTCCTCCATCCCACTCTCCTCTCCTCCATCCCACTCTCCTCTCCTCCATCCCACTCCCTCTCCCTCCATCCCACTCTCCTCCATCCCACTCTCCTCTCCTCCATCCCACTCTCCTCTGCCTCCATCCACTCTCCTCTCTCCATCCCACTCTCCTCTCCCTCCATCCCACTCTCCTCTCCTCCATCCCACTCCTCCCTCCATCCCACTCTCCTCTCCCTCCATCCCACTCCCTCTCCTCCATCCCACTCTCCCCTCCATCCCACTCTCTCCCCTCTCCTCCATCCCACTCTCCTCTCCCTCCATCCCACTCTCCTCTCCATCCCACTCTCCTCTCCATCCCATCCCACTCCTCTCCATCCCACTCCCTCCATCCCACTCTCCTCTCCTCCATCCCACTCCTCTCCTCTCCCTCCATCCCACTCTCCCTCTCCTCCATCCCACTCCCTCCCACTCCCTCCATCCCACTCTCCTCCCATCCCACTCTCCCTCTCCTCCATCCCACTCTCCTCTCCCTCCATCCCACTCTCCTCTCCTCCATCCCACTCTCCTCTCCCTCCATCCCACTCCTCTCCTCCATCCCACTCTCCTCTCCCCCATCCCACTCTCCTCCATCCCCCACTCTCCTCTCCCTCCATCCCACTCTCCTCTCCTCCATCCCACTCTCCCTCCCTCCCACTCTCCTCTCCCTCCATCCCACACTCCCCTCTCCTCCATCCCACTCCTCCCTCTCCCACTCTCCCTCCATCCCACTCTCCTCTCCCTCCATCCCACTCTCCTCTCCTCCATCCCACTCTCCTCTCCCTCCATCCCACTCTCCTCTCCCTCCATCCCACTCTCCCCACTCCTCCATCCCACTCCTCTCCCTCCATCCCACTCTCCTCCATCCCCATCCCACTCTCCCTCCATCCCACTCTCCTCCCTCCATCCCACTCTCCTCCATCCCACTCTCCTCCCCCCATCCCACTCTCCTCCCTCCCTCCTCCCACTCTCCTCTCCCTCCATCCCACTCTCCTCTCCCTCCATCCCACTCTCCCTCCATCCCACTCTCCTCTCCCTCCATCCCACTCTCCTCTCCTCCATCCCACTCTCCTCTCCTCCATCCCACTCTCCCTCCATCCCACTCTCCTCCTCCATCCCACTCTCCTCCATCCCACTCTCCTCTCCCTCCATCCCACTCTCCTCTCCTCCATCCCACTCTCCTCCATCCCACTCCATCCCACTCTCCTCTCCTCCATCCCACCCACTCTCTCCTCTCCCTCCATCCCACCTCCTCCATCCCACTCCCCTCCATCCCACTCTCCTCTCCCTCCATCCCACTCTCCTCTCCTCCATCCCACTCTCCTCTCCCTCCATCCCATCCCACTCCATCCCACTCCCACCCCTCCATCTCCCCATCCCACTCCCACTCCTCTCCCTCCATCCCTCTCCTCTCCTCCATCCCACTCTCCTCTCCTCCATCCCACTCACTCTCCCTCCATCCCACTCTCCTCTCCTCCATCCCACTCTCCTCTCCTCCATCCCACTCTCCTCTCCCTCCATCCCACTCTCCTCTCCTCCATCCCACTCTCCTCCATCCCACTCTCCTCTCCCCTCCATCCCACTCTCCTCTCCTCCATCCCACTCCCCTCCCACTCCCTCCATCCTCCATCCCACTCTCCTCTCCTCCATCCCATCCCACTCTCCTCTCCCTCCATCCCACTCTCCTCTCCCTCCATCCCACTCTCCTCTCCCTCCATCCCACTCTCCTCTCCTCCCACTCTCCTCCATCCCACTCTCCTCTCCTCCATCCCACTCTCCCTCTCCTCCATCCCACTCTCCTCTCCCCCATCCCATCCCACCTCCATCCCACTCTCCCTCCATCCCACTCCCATCCCACTCTCCTCTCCCTCCATCCCACTCTCCTCCATCCCACTCCCTCTCCCCATCCCACTCTCCTCTCCCCATCCCACTCCTCCTCCATCCCATCCCACTCTCTCCTCCATCCACTCTCCTCTCCCTCCATCCCACTCTCCTCCATCCTCCATCCCACTCTCCTCTCCTCCATCCCACTCTCCTCTCCCTCCATCCCACTCTCCCATCCCACTCTCCCATCCCACTCTCCTCTCCTCCATCCCACTCTCCTCTCCCTCCATCCCACTCTCCTCTCCTCCATCCATCCCACTCTCCCACTCCCTCCCTCTCCATCCCACTCTCCTCTCCTCCATCCCACTCCCTCTCCCTCCATCCCACTCCTCCCCTCCATCCCACTCTCCTCTCCTCCATCCCACTCCCCTCTCCTCCATCCCACTCCATCCCACTCTCATCCCACTCTCCCACTCCTCTCCCTCCATCCCACTCTCCTCCATCCCACTCTCATCCCACTCTCCTCTCCTCCATCCCACTCTCCTCCATCCCACTCTCCTCTCCATCCCACTCTCCCCACCATCCCACTCTCCTCCCCTCCATCCCACTCCCTCCATCCCACTCTCCTCCCACTCCCTCTCCCTCTCCCTCCATCCCACTCTCCTCTCCTCCATCCCACTCTCCTCTCCCTCCATCCCACTCTCCTCTCCTCCATCCCACCTCTCCCTCCATCCCACTCTCCTCTCCTCCATCCCACTATCCTCTCCCTCCATCCCACTCTCCTCCGTCCCACTCTCCTCTCCCTCCATCCCACTCTCCTCTCCTCCATCCCACTCTCCTCCATCCCACTCTCCTCTCCCTCCATCCCACACTCCTCTCCTCCATCCTACTCTCCTCCATCCCACTCCATCCCACTCTCCTCTCCCTCCATCCCACTCTCCTCTCCTCCATCCCACTCTCCTCCTCCATCCCACTCCATCCCATCCCACTCCATCCCACTCTCCTCTCCATCCCACTCTCCTCTCCTCCATCCCACTCTCCTCCATCCCACTCCCTCCCCATCCACTCTCCATCCCACTCTCCTCTCCTCCATCCCACTCTCCTCCATCCCACTCTCCTCTCCCTCCATCCCACACTCCATCCCACTCTCCATCCTCTCCTCCATCCCACTCCCTCCCACTCCCTCTCCCTCCATCCCTCTCCCTCCATCCCACTCTCCTCTCCCTCCATCCCACTCTCCTCTCCTCCATCCCACTCTCCTCTCCTCCATCCCACTCCCACCCTCTCATCTCCATCCCACTCTCCTCCCTCCCATCCCACTCTCCTCTCCCTCCATCCCACTCTCCTCCCTCCATCCCACTCTCCATCCCACTCTCCTCTCCTCCATCTCCCTCCATCCCACTCTCCTCTCCCTCCATCCCACTCTCCTCCTCCCACTCTCCTCCATCCCACTCTCCTCTCCTCCATCCCACTCTCCTCTCCTCCATCCCACTCTCCTCTCCTCCATCCCACTCTCCTCTCCTCCATCCCACTCTCCTCCCCTCCATCCCACTCTCCTCTCCCTCCATCCATCCCATCTCCTCCATCCCACTCTCCTCTCCCTCCATCCCACTCTCCTCTCCTCCATCCCACTCTCCTCCCACTCCCTCTCCTCCATCCCACTCCTCCCCTCCCATCCCACTCTCCTCTCCCTCCCCTCCATCCCACCATCCCACTCTCCTCCCATCCATCCCACTCTCCCTCCATCCCCATCCCATCCCACTCTCCTCTCCTCCATCCCACTCTCCCTCCCTCCTCCCATCTCCACCCCACTCTCCTCTCCTCCATCCCACTCTCCCCTCCCTCCATCCCACTCTCCTCTCCTCCATCCCACTCCCACTCCCTCCATCCCACTCTCCTCTCCTCCATCCCACTCTCCTCTCCCTCCATCCCACTCATCCCACTCTCCTCCCTCCATCCCTCCATCACACTCTCCATCCCCCCTCCATCCCACTCTCCTCCATCCCACTCCCTCCATCCCATCTCCTCTCTCCTCCATCCCACTCTCCCTCCATCCCACTCCCCCATCCCACTCTCCCTCCATCCCACTCTCCTCTCCTCCATCCCACTCTCCTCCCTCCATCCCACTCTCCTCTCCCTCCATCCCACTCTCCTCCCTCCATCCCACTCCCTCCATCCCACTCTCCTCTCCCTCCATCCCACTCCTCCCCCATCCCACTCCCTCCATCCCACTCTCCTCTCCTCCATCCCATCCCATCCCACTCTCCTCTCCCTCCATCCCACTCTCCTCTCCCTCCATCCCACTCTCTCCCTCTCCCTCCATCCCACTCTCCTCTCCCTCCATCCCACCATCCCCCTCCCTCCATCCCACTCACCCCTCCTCCATCCCACTCTCCCATCTCCTCTCCATCCCACTCTCCTCTCCCTCCATCCCACTCTCCTCTCCTCCATCCCACTCTCCTCTCCTCCATCCCACTCTCCCCATCCCACCCTCCATCCCACTCTCCCTCCATCCCACTCCCTCTCCTCCATCCCACTCTCCTCCATCCCACTCTCCTCTCCCTCCATCCCACTCTCCTCTCCCTCCATCCCACTCTCCTCTCCCTCCATCCCACTCTCCCTCTCCCCATCCATCCCACTCTCCCTCTCCCTCCATCCCACTCTCCTCCATCCCACTCCTCTCCTCTCCCTCCATCCCACTCTCCTCTCCATCCCACTCCATCCCACTCTCCTCTCCTCCATCCCACTCTCCCATCCATCCCACTCTCCTCTCCCTCCATCCCACTCTCCTCTCCTCCATCCCACTCTCTCCTCCATCCCACTCTCCTCCATCCCACTCTCCTCTCCTCCATCCCACTCTCCTCTCCTCCATCCCACTCTCCTCCCTCCATCCCACTCCCACTCTCCTCCATCCCACTCCATCCCACTCTCCTCTCCCTCCATCCCACTCTCCCTCCATCCCACTCCATCCCACTCTCCTCTCCCTCCATCCCACTCTCCTCTCCTCCATCCCACTCTCCTCCATCCCACTCTCCTCTCCCTCCATCCCACACTCCTCTCCTCCATCCTACTCTCCTCTCCTCTACCTCCATCCCACTCTCCTCTCCCTCCATCCCACTCTCCTCTCCTCCATCCCACTCTCCTCTCCCTCCATCCCACTCTCCTCTGCCTCCATCCCACTCTCCTCCATCCCACTATCCTCTCCTCCATCCCACTCACTCTCCTCCGTCCCACTCCCTCCCCTCCATCCCACTCTCCTCTCCTCCATCCCACTCCCTCCATCCCACTCTCCTCTCCCTCCATCCCACTCTCCTCTCCCTCCATCCCACTCTCCTCTCCCTCCATCCCATCACCCACTCTCCTCTCCCCATCCATCCCACTCTCCTCTCCTCCATCCCACTCTCCTCTCCACCATCCCACTCTCTCCCTCCATCCCACTCTCCTCTCCCTCCATCCCACTCTCCTCTCCTCCATCCCACTCTCCTCCATCCCACTCTCCCCTCCTCCATCCCACTCTCCTCTCCCTCCATCCCACTCTCCTCTCCTCCATCCCACTCCCTCTCCTCCATCCCACTCTCCTCTCTCCATCCCACTCTCCTCTCCCTCCATCCCTCCATCCCACTCTCCTCTCCTCCATCCCACTCTCCCTCCATCCCACTCTCATCCATCCCACTCCATCCCATCCCACTCTCCTCTCCCTCCATCCCACTCTCCTCCCATCACACTCTCCTCTCCATCCCACTCTCCTCTCCTCCATCCCACTCTCCTCTCCCTCCATCCCACTCTCCTCTCCATCCATCCCACTCTCCTCCATCCCACTCTCCTCTCCCTCCATCCCACTCTCCCCCCCCTCCATCACACTCTCCTCTCCCATCCCCACACTCTCCCCCATCCCACTCTCCATCCCACTCTCCTGCATCCCACTCTCCTCTCCTCCATCCCACTCTCCCTCCATCCCATCCATCACACTCTCCCCCTCCTCCATCCCACTCTCCTCTCCTCCATCCCACTCTCCTCTCCTCCATCCCACTCTCCTCCATCCCACTCTCCTCCCACATCCCCCTCCTCCATCCATCACACTCTCCTCTCCCTCCATCCCACTCTCCTCTCCATCCCACTCTCCTCTCCTCCATCCCACTCTCCTCCTCCATCCCCTCCATCCCACTCTCCCTGCACATCCACTCTCCTCTCCTCCATCCCACTCTCCTCTGCCTCCATCCCACTCTCCTCTCCTCCATCCCACTCTCCTCCCTCCTCCACATCACACTCCCCTCTCCTCCATCCCACTCTCCTCTCCTCCATCCCACTCTCCTCTCCTCCATCCATCCCATCCCACTCTCCTCTCCCATCCCACTCTCCTCTCCTCCATCCCACTCCATCCTCTCCCTCCATCCCACACTCCTCCCTCCATCCCACTCTCCTCTCCTCCATCCCACCTCCCATCACTCTCCTCTCCTCCCTCCATCCCACTCTCCTCTCCTCCATCCCACTCTCCTCTCCCTCCATCCCACTCTCCCTCTCCTCCATCCCACTCTCCTCTCCTCCATCCCACTCTCCTCCCCTCCATCCTCTCCCTCCATCCCACTCTCCTCCGTCCCACTCTCCTCTCCCTCCATCCCACACTCCTCTCCTCCATCCCACTCTCCTCCATCCCACTCTCCTCTCCCTCCATCCCACACTCCTCTCCTCCATCCCACTCTCCTCTCCCTCCATCCCACTCTCCTCTCCCTCCATCCCACTCTCCTCTCCTCCATCCCACTCTCCTCTCCCTCCATCCCACTCTCCTCTCCTCCATCCCACTCTCCTCTCCCTCCATCCCACTCTCCTCTCCATCCATCCCACTCCCTCCGTCCCACTCTCCTCTCCCTCCATCCCACTCTCCTCTCCTCCATCCCACTCTCCTCCATCCCACTCTCATCTCCCTCCATCCCACTCTCCTCTCCCTCCATCCCACTCTCCTCTCCTCTCCATCACACTCTCCTCTCCCTCCATCCTACTCTCTTCTCCTTCATCCCACTCTCCTCTCCACCATCCCACTCTCCTCTCCTCCATCCCACTCTCCTCTCCCCATCCATCCCTCTCTCCTCCATCCCACTCTCCTCCATCCCACTCTCCTCCATCCCACTCTCCTCTCCCTCCATCCCACTCTCCTCTGCCTCCATCCCACTCTCCTCTCCTCCATCCCACTATCCTCTCACTCCATCCCACTCTCCTCCGTCCCACTCTCCTCTCCCTCCATCCCACTCTCCTCTCCTCCATCCCACTCTCCTCCATCCCACTCTCATCTCCCTCCATCCCACTCTCCTCTCCCTCCATCCCACTCTCCTCTCCTCTCCATCACACTCTCCTCTCCACCATCCCACTCTCCTCTCCTCCATCCCACTCTCCTCTCCCTCCATCCCACTCTCCTCTCCTCCATCCCACTCTCCTCCATCCCACTCTCCTCTCCCACATCACACTCTCCCCTCCCTCCATCACACTCTCCTCTGCCTATATCACACTCTCCCCTCCCTCCATCCCACTCTCCTGCATCCCACTCTCCTCTCCTCCATCACACTCGCCTCTTCCCCCATCACACTCTCCCCTCACTCCATCACCCTCTCCTCTGCCTACATCACACTCTCCTCTCCTCCATCCCACTCTCCTCCGCCTACATCACACTCCCCTCTCCTCCATCCCACTCTCCTCTGCCTACATCACACTCTCCTCTCCTCCATCCCACTCTCCTCTGCCTACATCACACTCTCCTCTCCTCCATCCCACTCTCCTCTGCCTACATCACACTCCCTCTCCTCCATCCCACTCTCCTCTGCCTACATCACACTCCCTCCCCTCCATCCCACTCTCCTCTGCCTCCATCACACTCCTCCTCTCCTCCATCCCACTCTCCTCTGCCTCCATCACACTCTCCTCTCCTCCATCCCACTCTCCTCTGCCTCCACACTCCCCTCTCCTCCATCCCACACTCTCCTCTGCCTACATCACACTCTCCTCTCCTCCATCCCACTCTCCTCTGCCTACATCACACTCTCCTCTCCTCCATCACACTCCCTCCGCCTACATCACACTCCCCTCTCCTCCATCACACTCTCCTCTGCCTACATCACACTCCCTCTCCTCCATCCACTCTCCTCTGCCTACATCACACTCCCCTCCCTCCATCACACTCTCCTCCGCCTACATCACACTCCCTCTCCTCCATCACACTCTCCTCCGCCTACATCACACTCCCCTCTCCTCCATCACACTCTCCTCCGCCTCATCACACTCCCCTCTCCTCCATCACACTCTCCTCCGCCTACATCACACTCTCCTCTCCTCCATCCCACTCTCCTCTGCCCATCACACTCCCTCTCCCTCCATCACACTCTCCTCTGCCTACATCACACTCTCCTCTCCTCCATCACACTCTCCTCCCTCCATCCCACTCTCCTCTGCCTCCATCACACTCCCCTCTCCTCCATCACACTCTCCTCTGCCTACATCACACTCCCCTCTCCTCCATCACACTCTCCTCCGCCATCATCACACTCCCCTCCCTCCATCACACTCTCCTCTGCCTACATCACACTCCCCCTCTCCTCCATCACACTCTCCTCCGCCTACATCACACTCCCTCTCCTCCATCACACTCTCCTCCGCCTACATCACACTCTCCCTCCATCACACTCTCCTCTGCCTACATCACACTCCCCTCCCTCCATCACACTCTCCTCTGCCTACATCACACTCCCCTCCCTCCATCACACTCTCCTCCGCCTCATCACACTCCCCTCTCCTCCATCACACTCTCCTCCGCCTACATCACACTCCCCTCTCCTCCATCACACTCTCCTCCGCCTACATCACACTCCCCTCCCTCCATCACACTCTCCTCCGCCTACATCACACTCCCCTCTCCTCCATCACACTCCCTACATCACACTCCCCTCTCCTCCATCCCACTCTCCTCTGCCTACATCACACTCTCCTCTCCTCCATCCCACTCTCCTCTGCCTACATCACACTCCCCCTCTCCTCCATCCCACTCTCCTCTGCCTACATCCACTCTCCTCTCCCTCCATCCCACTCTCCTCTGCCTACATCACACTCTCCTCTCCTCCATCCCACTCTCCTCTGCCTACATCACACTCTCCTCTCCTCCATCCCACTCTCCTCTGCCTACATCACACTCCCCTCTCCTCCATCACACTCTCCTCTGCCTACATCACACTCTCCTCTCCTCCATCCCACTCTCCTCTGCCTACATCACACTCCCCTCTCCTCCATCACACTCTCCTCTGCCTACATCACACTCTCCTCTCCTCCATCACACTCTCCTCTCCTCCATCCCACTCTCCTCTGCCTACATCACACTCCCCTCTCCTCCATCACACTCTCCTCTGCCTACATCACACTCCCCTCTCCTCCATCACACTCTCCTCCGCCTACATCACACTCCCCTCTCCTCCATCACACTCTCCTCTGCCTACATCACACTCCCCTCTCCTCCATCACACTCTCCTCCGCCTACATCACACTCCCCTCTCCTCCATCACACTCTCCTCCGCCTACATCACACTCCCCTCTCCTCCATCACACTCTCCTCTGCCTACATCACACTCCCCTCTCCTCCATCACACTCTCCTCTGCCTACATCACACTCCCTCCCTCCATCACACTCCCACATCACACTCCCCTCTCCTCCATCACACTCCCTCCGCCTACATCACACTCCCCCCTCTCCTCCATCACACTCTCCTCCGCCTACATCACACTCCCCTCTCCTCCATCACACTCTCCTCCGCCTACATCACACTCCCCTCTCCTCCATCACACTCTCCTCTGCCTACATCACACTCCCCTCTCCTCCATCCCACTCTCCTCTGCCTACATCACACTCCCTCTCCTCCATCCCACTCTCCTCTGCCTACATCACACTCCCCTCTCCTCCATCACACTCTCCTCTGCCTACATCACACTCTCCTGCATCCCACTCTCCTCTGCCTACATCACACTCCCCTCTCCTCCATCACACTCTCCCCTCCCTCCATCCCACTCTCCTGCATCCCACTCTCCTCTGCCTACATCACACTCTCCTCTCCTCCATCACACTCTCCTCTGCCTACATCCCACTCTCCTCTCCTCCATCCCACTCTCCTCCGCCTACATCACACTCTCCTCTCCTCCATCCCACTCTCCTCTCCTCCATCCCACTCTCCTCCGCCTACATCACACTCTCCTCTCCTCCATCCCACTCTCCTCTCCTCCATCACACTCTCCTCTGCCTACATCCCACTCTCCTCTCCTCCATCCCACTCTCCTCCGCCTACATCACACTCTCCTCTCCTCCATCACACTCCCCTCTCCTCCATCCCACTCTCCTCTGCCTACATCCCACTCTCCTCTCCTCCATCCCACTCTCCTCCGCCTACATCACACTCCCCTCTCCTCCATCACACTCTCCCCTCCCTCCATCCCACTCTCCTGCATCCCACTCTCCTCTGCCTACATCACACTCCCCTCTCCTCCATCACACTCTCCCCTCCCTCCATCCCACTCTCCTGCATCCCACTCTCCTCTGCCTACATCACACTCTCCTCTCCTCCATCACACTCTCCTCTGCCTACATCCCACTCTCCTCATCACTCTCCTCCGCCTACATCACACTCTCCTCTCCTCCATCCCACTCTCCTCTGCCTACATCACACTCTCCTCTCCTCCATCCCACTCTCCTCTGCCTACATCACACTCCCCTCTCCTCCATCCCACTCTCCTCTGCCTACATCACACTCTCCTCTGCCTACATCACACTCTCCTGCATCCCACTCTCCTCTGCCTACATCACACTCCCCTCTCCTCCATCACACATCCCACTCTCCTGCATCCCACTCTCCTCTGCCTACATCACACTCTCCTCTCCTCCATCACACTCTCCTCTGCCTACATCCCACTCTCCTCTCCTCCATCCCACTCTCCTCCGCCTACATCACACTCTCCTCTCCTCCATCCCACTCTCCTCTCCTCCATCCCACTCTCCTCCGCCTACATCACACTCTCCTCTGCCTACATCCCACTCTCCTCTCCTCCATCCCACTCTCCTCCGCCCACATCACACTCCCCTCTCCTCCATCACACTCTCCCCTCCCTCCATCCCACTCCCTGCATCCCACTCTCCTCTGCCTACATCACACTCCCCTCCCCATCCCACTCTCCCCTCCCTCCATCCCACTCTCCTGCATCCCACTCTCCTCTGCCCCCATCCCACTCCTCTCCTCCATCACACTCTCCTCTGCCTACATCCCACTCTCCTCTCCTCCATCCCACTCTCCTCCGCCTACATCACACTCTCCTCTCCTCCTTCCCACTTTCCTCCTGTGCTCTTCCTCCATCCCACTCTCCTCTCCTCCATCCCACTCTCCTCACCCCCATCCCACTCTCCTCTCCTCCATCCCACTCTCCTCACCCCCATCCCACTCTCCTCTCCGACAGTGATTTATGAGAACAGGAGCCTTGCAGTCCCAGAAGCTCTCTTTCATCCAGAAAACTGCAGTAAACAGGAATTATTTTGGGAAATTGGAACAGGGGCAACTTGATTACCTTGTGTACTGTTTGCCCTTATAACATCTTGTGGAATTAATTAGGGATACAGCAAACAATTAAGCTTGAGAGGCAGGAACAAAACAGCCTGTCCGTGACACGCAATTAATCAATCGTATCCTACGCTTTTAGTCTTAATAAGCAAAATATTGATAAATTGCCCCATCATAGCAGATTACGAGAATACGTTTCGGTTTATCTAAAAAAAGCATAGCAAAAATAGTTGTTCCTCGTGACTTCGTTGGAATAGTTTGCCTGTCTCCTACTCTTCCTGTCAGTATTGTTGAAGTTATCTCTAGTTCTCTATATTGCTTAATCTATGAGAGAACCAAGCGTGATTTATGCATGCGGTCGACAGTTTGGTTGCTCAAAGGTTGAGTACAAGAAACGAGGGTAGTTTAGAGTTTTTTTAAGGGAACAAACACTCATATTGACCCTATTAGAAAATATGTTCTTGCAATTGTCAAGAACCGCAACCTAGAAACCTCTTTCCTTCTGCTGCAACTGTTGCGAAAACAGGAAAACCTCAGTCAACTGCCTGCAGTCCACATGAAAGAATACGCCCTAAATTCTCAGGAGCCTGATGATGTGTGATTCTGTGTGTTATGATACCGTATAGGCAAGGCAGATATTTCAGTCAGTTGGCACAGTAGTGGCATACTTTCCCTCCCTGAAACCAGTTAGTCTTCTTAAAGATACAGTCCATACTGTAATGACGAGACGCTACAGAATCATTTCTTGCCATATAATAGTAAATCCATATTAACTAACATAGCAGATCTCCTCTAACCTCATGCCACTGTGTATAGCCCTTTAGCTCGATCTAGGTCTATGATCTTTCGGGACAGTGCAGAGACCCAACCGATCATGTATTGATGCCAGATATATTAAAGGCCCAGTGCAGTAAAAAACATGAATATCCTGTGTTTATTATATACAGTTGAAGTCGGAAGTTTACATACAACTTAGCCAAATTAATTTAAACTCAGTTTTTCATAAAACTCCTGACATTTAATCCTAGTAAAAATTCCCTGTGTTAGGTCAGTTAGGATCACCACTTTATTTTAAGAATGTGAAATGTCAGAATAATAGTAGAGAGAATGATTTATTTCAGCTTTTATTTCTTTCATCACATTCCCAGTGGGTCAGAAGTTTACATACACTCAATCAGTATTTGGTAGCATTACCTTTAAATTGATTAACTTGGGTCAAACGTGTCTGGTAGCCTTCTACAAGCTTCCCATAATAAGTTGGGTGAATTTTGGCCCATTCCTCCTGACAGAGCTGGTGTAACAGAGTCAGGTTTGTCGGCCTCCTTGCTTGCACACGCTTTTTCAGTTCTGCCCACAAATGTTCTATAGTATTGAGGTCAGGGCTTTGTGATGGCCACTCCAATACCTTGACTTTGTTGTCCTTAAGCCATTTTGCCACAACTTTGGAAGTATGCTTGGGGTCATTGTCCAGTTGGAAGACCCATTTGCGACCAAGCTTTAACTTCCTGACTGATGTCTTGAGATGTTGCTTCAATGTATCCGCATAATTTTCCTCCCTCATGATGCCATCTATTTTGTGAAGTGCACCAGTCCCTCCTGCAGCAAAGCACCCCCAGAAGCAATTTTTTTCTTATTTTTTTCAATTTGAATTGAAAACAATCACAGCAAGGTACTTAATTGTTCCCCAGAAATGATTTGATATTGAGATTTAAAAAAAGGCTGCATTGGATCTTTACCACAGATGTTCACATCTGTAACTAAAGCAACACACAAATAACTCCTCCAATGTCATAGCTTAGTGCAGTATCTTATTTTTCCCTCAAACACTATAAGTTAGATTGTTTCTACAACATACCTTCATGATTGCACTCTTATTAATCATTCTTATACATTATTTACATTTTGCCTCATGCATTGTGCTGGCTTGGTTGGAGAACTCTCATGAGGCAGGACTGCCGTATGAAGTCTACTTCTTATCTCACACTCCGCCTTGTGGCATCTCACTCTCCTCACTCACCACTTTCTCTCTGTAATCCTCTACTTCACTCCTCCTCTTCACTGTCACTTAGCCCCTCCTTCACTGTAACCTCTCCTTCCTCCATCCCTCATTCTCTGCAACCTCTCCTTCCTGCGTGCGGAGAGCCTATCTCTCTTTTTCTCTGTCCGACACAGTAGCAGTGACATCACGTTCATGATGACCCACTGCCCTACTTACAGAGCAGAGAGGGGGGGGAAGGAAGGAGAGACAGAGAGAGAGAAGGAGAGGAGGAGAGAGAGGGGGTCTGTCAATTACATCTCCAGCAGATGGATATTTTTAGAGAGGGGAATAAGGAGAAGAGGGGGTACAGAGAAGGAGAGGGGATAGGGAGGAGGAGGGGAATAGGGAGGAGATGGGGTATGAAGGAGGAGAGGGGATAGGAAGGAGGAGTGGGGATAGGAAGGAGGAGAGGCGATAGGAAGGAGGAGAGGGGATAGGGAGGAGGAGAGGGATAGGGAGGAGGGTAGGGAGGAGGAGAGGGAGTAGGGAGGAGGAGAGGGGATAAGGAGGAGGAGAGGGAGGAGGAGAGGGGATAGGGAGGAGGAGAGGAGGAGGGGAATAGGGAGGAGAGGGGGTATAGGGAGTAGAGGGGGTATGAAGGAGGAGAGAGGATAGGGAAGAGGAGAGGGGATAGGGAGGAGGGTAGGGAGGAAGAGAGGGAGTAGCGAGGAGGAGAGGGGATGGGAGGAGGAGAGGGGATCGGGAGGAGGAGATGGAGTTGTGGGGTCCATTACAAGACTAACAATCTGCTCAGATCCATCCATATTGAAGAGACAGCCAGATACAATTAACACATTTTAGTATTCAAGGATATGTGTGAATATTTTGGTTTCTGTACAGACCATTTAAACACATTACTCCAAGTCCATTTCCTTCTGTTTGTCTTCCTCAGCTGTGCGTTTTGGCCGTATCCCTAAGAGGGAGAAGCAGAGGCTTCTGGAGGAGATGCAAAGCTACATGAACAGCCTGAACGAGTCTAACACCACCATGGACGTAGACTCCTCCCCTATCTCCGAAGCCCCTCCCAGCCCAGCAGAGGTTCCCTCTAAAGAGGCAATCAGAGCCATCTCACGGTCCTATCAGGACATTTTCGCCAGCAGCCAAGGCAGGGCAGCCAAGTTGGGCATCAACATCAATAACAACAATAACAACCTCCCAACATCCTGCCCCTTCAAGAGTTACGCATCTCAGGAGACCTCCCACGGCTCCCCCCACTCCGGCTCTACCCAAGGGTATCAGTCCTGTCCTGCAGGCCCCGCCCCTTGCTGCTCAGTAACCAATAACAACCTCCCAACATCCTGCCCCTTCAAGAGTTACGCATCTCAGGAGACCTCCCATGGCTCCGCCCACTCCGGCTCTACCCAAGGGTTTCAGTCCTGTCCTGCAGGCCCCGCCCCTTGCTGCTCAGTAACCAATGACAACCACCGTACATTCCCTTCTGTGGACAACTGTTGCTATAGTTACCCTGCGACATCCAATCAGAATCATGGACAGTCCAATATCGACACCCCTCAACGGGGCAGCTCGACCAATCACAACTGTTTATCCATTAAGGAAGAGACCCAAGAGAACCAAACTCAGACTTCCTGTCCATGGAAGTTAGCAGCGGGCACCAAAGTGCTGGTGAGTAAATGGAGAGTTGTTATAAAGTCGGTCTTAAACTTTACTTTTGTTAAGCTGCAAAACAAATAGTATAGTGTGATTATAATCTATCTGTATCTAACGCTCAATTAAATTAAATTAAATTCAAGGGGCTTTATTGGCATGGGAAACATATGTTAACATTGCCAAAGCAAGTGACATAGATAACTTTACCAACTTTCCCTCTCTATCTAACCCTCTCTTAACTCTGTCAGGCTTGTCCTCTCAATGCGTGTCCTGTCTCTGCGGCCAGTCGTTCCGACCAGCAGGTATGGGAGTCTTTCTCCCAGTGTTTCACCCCAGCAGTGAGGGAAGTGGTGGAGTTCGCTAAGGGCATTCCTGGCTTCCAGGAGCTCAGCCAGCACGACCAGGTCATGCTGCTCAAATCAGGCACCTTCCAGGTAATACCTGCTTGGTTAGTCCAGGACTAGGCTTTATCTGGGAAACCGGCCCTAAAACAGATGTTTCTAACTGCAGCTGAAATTAAGTTAAAAATACCTCTTCATTTTCTCTCCCAATACATTTAATCCCACTCCATGTTGGCTAACCTTCCATTGTGTCTTATGTCTCGGTCAGGTGTTGATGGTGAGGTACTGCACCCTGTTCAACCCTGAGGAGAGGACGGTGACTTTCCTGAACGGCCAGACGTACCCTCTGTCCTCCCTGCGGGCGCTGGGGATGGGGGCGCTGCTCACCTCCATGTTTGACTTCAGTGAGAAGCTGGGAACTCTAAGGCTGGAGCCTGAAGAGATGGCTCTGTTCATGGCCGTCGTGCTGGTCTCTGCAGGTGAGACAAAGAGCTGTTTAATTCCTTATAGTATTGCATTTGCATCTTGACCAGTATGGAGATAGGCTTACATTTGTAACTTGAATGCTGTCATTTTTTTTAGAATATAGTTTTGTAATTAATCATCAGCATAACAATAAACTAACCAATCACAAAGCTGTGCCAACATCCATAAATAGATATTGGTGTTTCTCAAACAAACTCTCACCCTGTCTCCTCTCGTCTTCTCAGACCGTTCAGGCATCGCTGACATGGGTGCAGTGGAACAGCTCCAGGAAGGGTTGATCCGTGCCATGCGTTCTCTCATCCACCGCCGTCGTCCTGAAGAGAGCGCTGCCATATTCCCCAAGCTGCTCCTGCGCCTGCCCGACCTGCACACCCTCAACAACCTGCACTCAGACAAGCTGCTGGCCTTCCGCATTGACCCCTGAACAGCCCTGAACACACACACACAGCCAATCACAACTTGCCCACCACCAATTTCTAGGGCAGGACTTTCCAGAGACTTTCCATGAGAAGAACAATGATGACTTGGGCAAATCAAAAAATATATATTCAAGAAGCATGTTTGAAAAAATACAATATTGAACAGATTTTGATCGTCATCCTGTTTTCATGCACACTTAAAAACACACACACACACACACACACACACACACACACACACACACACACACACACACACACACACACACACACACACACACACACACACACACACACACACACACACACACACACACACACACAAATAACCTCAAGATCTCCACTTGTTGAAAGATGGTCTGTTAGAACATAGTGTTTTACGCTCACCGTTACCCTCCTGGGCAGATTCATGTGTATTGCTGTTTACCCAGAGACCAAAAGACTGTTTGTTAACTTACTTGTTTAACTCATTCCTAATCTACTGACCATCGCCAAACCACAGTTGAGAGAGAATCAAAGATGTTGTTTGTGGACAATGATGTGTCAGGAACCATTATTGGTGACTGAATGTGTGGAGGTTTAATGTGTGAATAAGAGAAAGAGATCCTGTATATATAATAATACATAGATCAACTTTATACTTAAGATTATATAACTTCCATTTCACTTACAAATACGTTTGGGGTTTAAATATGCAATTAAGTCTATATATTCAACAGCCTTGGATTTCATATAGAAATGCTATTTTCTGTGTATTGTTACATCTGCATCAGGTTTAATGGAGACAGAGACAGCACTGTGTCTCCAAGCTTGTTGTGTTTTGTACTCCATTTTGTTCAGGTGATTTTGTTGTTGTAAATAATACATTGTCTTATTCAAATAATAACAATATATGGTGGAACTGCTGGGCAAAATCACAGTACATAAGACAAGTTTATGGATTAGAGCCTATAGAAATGTTATTGACTCTCTATAAGGTGGGGGTTGGCAATGAAGAAGTGGGCTATGCACTGGAGAAAGTCATGTTGGAGAGGGCTCTGTATTGTATTGGTGAAAGGGATGTGCCATTAGCAGACACTTATCCAGAGTAGAGTAGTGAGTGCATGCATTTTCATAACTCACAAAGGTGTCAGATCAGATCTCATATTGAATCAAACCAGCAGAATCCCTGAATTCACCAGCTCTCCTCACTCCGCACATTCTCCCCTATCCCAATCCCCAAGGTTTGTCATACAAACTGAAAAAGAGACTCGGGGTGAATAAGGATCTTACCTGATTGCTCCAGATCTGAGCACATCTATTGCTTGTAAATGTTGTTTCTTCTTGTTCTTCCACAGAAATGATATAAAGATGAAATTATGTACCTATTGAATTCTGCCTTGTGTTTCTTCTTTGGTGTCCCAGAATAATCTAACATAACACATCTAAAAGCCTTTACATTCCATGATATGCAGGTTTCCGCAAAAATTCTGCTTCACTAATGCCGTACAACACACTGACCCAATTTAGTACTTAATCTATGAAAATACCGCAGTAAAAATCAAGTCCTAAATAAGACTGACTAGTGCCTATACCGCTTACTGCCTTTCAAATTGTTAAAGAGAGACAAACTGATTCTCAGTAGTAGGCTACAATTATACATACTTGCATGCATTTCAGATTTTTGGAATAAACAATAATGTTATGCACGAATCATCATCATTACATCAATCATTACATTACATTCAAGCAGAAATTTGCTTCCTGCAACACTAACTCAAAAAAGTTCTGGGACACTGTAAAGTCCATGGAGAATAAGAACACATCCTCCCAGCTGCCCACTGCACTGAAGATAGGAAACACTGTCACCACTGATAAATCCACCATAATTGAGAATTTCAATAAGCATTTTTTCTACGGCTGGCCATGTTTTCCACCTGGCTACTCCTACCCCGGTCAACAGCACTGCACCCCCCACAGCAACTCGCCCAAGCCTTCCCCATTTCTCCTTCTCCCAAATCCGTTCAGCTGATGTTCTGAAAGAGCTGCAAAATCTGGACCCCTACAAATCAGCCGGGCTAGACAATCTGGACCCTTTCTTTCTAAAATTATCTGCCGAAATTGTTGCCACCCCTATTACTAGCCTGTTCAACCTCACTTTCGTGTCATCTGAGATTCCCAAAGATTGGAAAGCAGCGGCGATCATCCCCTTCTTCAAAGGGGGGAACACTCTTGACCCAAACTGCTACAGACCTATATCTATCCTACCATGCCTTTCTAAGGTCTTCGAAAGCCAAGTCAACAAACAGATTACCGACCATTTCGGATCTCACCATACCTTCTCTGCTATGCAATCTGGTTTCAGAGCTGGTCATGGGTGCACCTCAGCCATGCTCAAGGTCCTAAACGACATCATAACCACCATCGAGACATTACTGTGCAGCTGTATTCATTGATCTGGCCAAGGCTTTCGACTCTGTCAATCACCACATCCTCATCGGTAGACTCGACAGCCTTGGTTTCTCAAATGATTGCCTCGCCTGGTTCACCAACTACTTCTCTGATAGAGTTCAGTGTGTCAAATCGGAGGGTCTGCTGTCCGGACCTCTGGCAGTCTCTATGAGGGTGCCACAGGGTTCAATTCTTGGACCAACTCTCTTCTCTGTATACATCAATGAGGTTGCTCTTGCTGCTGGTGAGTCTCTGATCCACCTCTACGCAGACGACACCATTCTGTATACTTCTGGCCCTCTTTGGACAGTGTGTTAACAACCCTCCAGGCAAGCTTCAATGCCATACAACTCTCCTTCCGTGGCCTCCAATTGCTCTTAAATACAAGTAAAACTAAATGCATGCTCTTCAACCGATCGCTACCTGCACCTGCCCGCCTGTCCAACATCACTACTCTGGACGGCTCTGACTTAGAATACGTGGACAACTACAAATACTTAGGTGTCTGGTTAGACTGTAAACTCTCCTTCCAGACCCATATCCAACATCTCCAATCCAAAGTTAAATCTAGAATTGGCTTCCTATTTCGCATCAAAGCATCCTTCACTCATACTGCCAAACATACCCTTGTAAAACTGACCATCCTACCAATCCTCGACTTTGGCGATGTCATTTACAAAATAGCCTCCAATACCCTACTCAACAAATTGGATGCAGTCTATCACAGTGCAATCCGTTTTGTCACCAAAGCCCCATATACTACCCACCATTGCGACCTGTACGCTCTCGTTGGCTGGCCCTCGCTTCATACTCGTCGCCAAACCCATTGGCTCCATGTCATCTACAAGACCCTGCTAGGTAAAGTCCCCCCTTATCTCAGCTCGCTGGTCACCATAGCATCTCCCACCTGTAGCACACGCTCCAGCAGGTATATCTCTCCAGTCACCCCCAAAACCAATTCTTTCTTTGGCCGCCTCTCCTTCCAGTTCTCTGCTGCTGACTGGAACGAACTACAAAAATCTCTGAAACTGGAAACACTTATCTCCCTCACTAGCTTTAAGCATCAACTGTCAGAGCAGCTCACAGATTACTGCACCTGTACATAGCCCACCTATAATTTAGCCCAAACAACTACCTCTTTCCCTACTGTATTTTATTTATTTATTTATTTTGCTCCTTTGCACCTCATTATTTCTATCTCTACTTTGCACATTCTTCCATTGCAAATCTACCATTCCAGTGTTTTACTTGTGATATTGTATTTACTTTGCCACCATGGACTTTTTTTGCCTTTACCTCCCTTAACTCACCCCATTTGCTCACATTGTATATAGACTTGTTTATACTGTATTATTGACTGTATGTTTGTTTTACTCCATGTGTAACTCTGTGTCGTTGTATGCGTCGAACTGCTTTGCTTTATCTTGGCCAGGTCGCAATTGTAAATGAGAACTTGTTCTCAACTTGCCTACCTGGTTAAATAAAGGTGAAATAAATAAATAAAATAAAACATTATCATTTCTGAATAGATTATTATGCAAAAAAAAATTATTCTGGATGTTCTGCAAGTGTAGCTCCTGGTCTTGACTCAGTTCCATTATATTACACATAAGAGTCGGGGGGCCTCTTTCTGTAGGGGGGAGTTTTGTTAAGAGCCGCGACATTCGGTCTGAAAATGAACTTGCATCACTTGCAGTACGGTTTTGGAAGCATAAGGACATCGCCGCGAGAAGTAGTTTGGGGGTAGGGGTGCTGTGATTTTTTTGCCGACATAAAAAATGCCTCACATGTCCTCAACTGGCAGCTTCATTAAATAGGACCCCCAAAACACAAGTCTCAATGTCAACAGTGAAGAGGCGACTCTGGATGCCGGCCATCTAGGCAGAGTTCCTCTGTCCGGTGTCTGTTATTTTTCCCACCTTAATCTTTTCTTTTTATTGGTCAGTCTGAAATATGTCTATTCCCTTGCAACTCTGCCTAGAAGGCCAGCATCCCGGAGTCGCCTCTTCACTGTTGATGTTGAGACTGGTGTTTTGAGGGTACTATTTAAAGAAGCTGCCAGTTGAGGAGTTGTGAGGCGTCTGTTCCTCAAACTAGACACTCTAATGTACTTGTCCTCTTGCTCAGTTGTGCACCGGGGCCTCCCACTCCTCTTTCTAGTCTGGTTAGAGCCAGTTTGCACTGTTCTGTGAAGGGAGTAGTACACAGCATTGTACGAGATCTTCAGTTACTTGGCAATTTCTCACATGGAACAGCCTTCATTTATCAGAACAATAATAGACTGATGAGTTTCAGCAGAAAATACTTTGTTTCTGTCCATTTTGAGCCTGTAATCGAACCCACAGATGATGATGCTCCAGATACTCAACTAGTCTAAAGAAGGCCAGTCTTATTGCTTCTTTAATCAGAACAACCGTTTTCACCTGTGCTAACATAATTGCAAAATGTTTTTCTAATGATCAATTAGCCTTTTAAAAGTATAAACTTGGATTAGCTAACAGGAGTGATGGTTGCTGATAATGGGCCTCTGTGCGCCTATGTAGATATTCCATAAAAAATTAGCCGTTTCCAGCTACAATAGTAATTTACAACATTAACAACATTAACAATGTCTACACTGTATTTCTCATCAATTTGATGTTTTGTTAATGGACAATAAATTTGCTTTTCTTTCAAAAACAAGGACATTTCTAAGTGACCCCAAACTTTAGAACGGTAGTGTATGTTTACCAGTTTCTTCAAGTACTTTGAAAATGCAAGTTATTTCTATGTGAAAATGTAAATAGTCTATTCATTCCTTTTCCAATTTAGTAGACACTCTTATCAAGAGCAACTTACAGTTGTGAGTCCATACATTTTCATACTTTTTTTGTACTGGTCCACCGTGGGAATCAAACCCACAACCCTGGCATTGCAAGCATCATGCTCTACCACAGCACATCATCATCACATCATCACATCATCACAAACCACTTGATGTCTCAATGTACTCAATTACTGTAGTGGTCATTGTTTTTCTTCATGGTGATAGAAAGTCTACAGGTATAAACCTAGATTACCAGCCTATGTACAGTACAGTAATGTACATTAAGTGGTTTGTAACAACGGTAAATTAATGCTGCATGAAAAGTGGTTGTTTTCTATGTTATTTGATCAAGAACAATATTTAATTTGATGTGGTTGTTTTGTGTCTTTGCCCATAACTTTGAACCTTTTGATGTAAATGTTTGAGGACAGGGTTTTGTTCTTTCTGGATTCCATTAGAATGATGTTCACAGAGAAAGAGACAGGGGCAACAACTCTTACAATTCCAACTATTGAATCCTGCAAGATACTGTTCTTAATTATACTACTACCTTTTTTAGCAAAAGCAGAGATGCTGCAAAAAAATGGCCCCTGCTACAGAAGTCTATATCGGTCTGCTAATACGAATAAAGGCCCAGTGTTACACCTATATATTTTTTGTAATCTGATTTTTCAGGGGTGCTACAGCACCCCTACTTTCATCAGTTATGCATAAGGACCTTATATTTCATATCAGCAAGAAATAATTGATTTGTTTTATTGATACACAACTTTATAGGGTTCCCACACAGCAATATGTCCATGTTACAAAGCTTGTTCACGGAAAACAGACAGAATGCAGAGTAGACTACCTATGTGAATTAGCTATCTGCTTCTCTGAACACTGACAGATGCCACAAACTTGACGTCACTGAAAAATACCATTGGCTGCAACTGTGGTAAAACCAGTTAAAACAGTGTCCAGTAAAATTGTATTTTGCATTTGTGAAAAGATTGTGACTTGATATGAAAGTAAAGGGATTTGTGTTTTTATAACTGTACTGCAATTGATTATCGATTCACGTTTAGATGGAGTATTTGGCTGTTTTGGCTTCCAGAGACAATTCACCCTTTAAACAGAACATGGAAGGTGTAACGTTCGGTTCCTTATATCCAATATTGGGAAACTGCAAGGTTTCCAGTAGTTACCACAGCCATAAAGTCAAATTGCTCGTAAAAAATTAATGAAAAGAAATGTGCTTTTAACACTTAATTTAAGGATAGGGGGTTAGCCATAAGGTTAGTAGTGTGGTTAAGATTAGGTTTAAATATAACATTTTAAGAAGATAAATTGTATAAAGGTTTATGACTTTGTGACTGGGGTAACGAATGACGACCCAACTGCAAGTGCAGAGATCGGGATGGAAAAAGAAAGGCTGCCCCCAAGTGGTGAAACTGAAATCAGAACCCGGAAATAGGTGGTGAAATTAGGACGTTGTCGGAGCTATCTCCTCTTCTCACTCGTAGTTAAAGAACTTTTAAGCCCTACTTTAATTTTAAAGTGGCATGGAGCATGTATCAAACAAGATGGTAAGCATATCAGTGAGGTTGTTTGACAAGTTTTGGTAGCTAGCATAATACAAAAAGTATTGTGAGTATGGTGAGCGAGATAGCTAGCTGTGTATCTAGCTCTGGTCCGTTGAGTTTACGTGCGGCTTGAGCTTCCTTCATCGCCCTACATACAAATATATTTTTTAGAATTAACCCAATATAGACCACAGCATTTCGTTTCCAATGGGAACTAGTGGTGGAGAGTCGACTCCAAAAGATTCGATTCCTCGACTTCTATTTCTGGGTGTCAAGCTTCTATTCCGACTTCTACGATTCTGTATTTTTGCAACGGATTAAACTATTTTCCGTAGACTACTTCGAGACTCTTTCACATCAAAGAAAGGGTGAGGGAGAGAGATGTGAGGGGCATCGGTTATCAAAAGATGCATCGGTTATCAAAAGATGTACGGTAGGCTATCGCAATTTACTGGCTTTGTAATGTCTCGCGCAAATTCACTAAAGTAGGGGTTATCAATGAAAAGGCTGAGATTCTACAGGCAATAGACCAAAGACACACTAGCGTTTTTCATGGAGAAGAGAAAGGGGAGCAGGCGAGGGAAAGAGGATTGGAGCAGGCAGAGAGAAAGTCAGAACCGTGCTCATAGTCTGTATCTTGGTCATTATCAATCAATGCCTTCTAAATTCACCAAAAGTATATTAAAGTAGGATATATATTAGGCTATAAATGAGTATGGCTAAGCTATTCTTAATAGTGCCAGCGAAGGGGAACAGGTGAATTGAAGTTAGCCAAACATAGTCAAATGCATCAGTTGAATTGGGCCTAAATGGTCTTATTTAATGAAACCCTGTCTAGCTATTGATGTCCTAGGTCAAGGCTCTCCAACCCTGTTCCTTTCTGTCGGCTTCTCCTCCAACGCCAGTTGTAACTACCCCGATTAAGTTTATAAACCAGCTAATTATTGAATCAGATGCGCTAGATTCGTTTTGAAGTGAAACCCTACATGATGGTAGCTCTCTACGAACAGGGTTGGAGAGCCCTGTCCTACCTAGGCAGTAGATCGCAAAATATCATCCCGCTAAACATTTTGGAAATGGCAAGTTCACTTTCTCATCCGTAAAGACAGTCAAGTGGAAATACGATTCAGTAGCTCAAATCAGCAGGATGTGGTACAGTGTTATTTGGAATAACGTCTAACATGGATGGATCGCTAAAATCATGTTTATGATAACACTTTATACATTTAAATATTATGGGGAGACCTATACATTTGGCAGCCAAGCACGAGTTATCAGTGTAGCGTATTATCGTGTGGACATGACGTTGAAATTAACGAAATATCTGCAGGTCTCCAATAAAAGCCTCCAGGCTCCCGTCATAAGAGTCCATTTGAAATAATAACAATTACAGGGGGAAGTTTGGAAATACTAATCCTATGTGAATAGGCCTCTGGAATAATGCACATGCTTGGATAATAGTTACAAAACCAATGCCTAGTAGTAATATCCGTCCAATAAGGCTGTAACATGGCAAAGAATCGGTTTATCAGAATAGTGTGAATAGCGGACATATTCCAGTCTTGCACCACAAATGAGTCATAGTGGGCAGGACAAGGGTACTGGTACAGTGTCAATGTGCGGCGGGCACCGGTTAGTTGAGGTAATATGTAGATAGTTATTAAAGTGACTTTGCATAGATGATAACAACAGAGTAGCAGTGGTGTAAAGGGAGGGGGGCATGAAAATAGTCTGGGTAGCCATTTGATTAGGTGTTCAGTCTTATGGTTTGGGGGTAGAAGCTGTTTAGAAGCCTCTTGGACCTAGACTTGTCACTCCTATACCACTTGCCGTGCGATAGCAGAGAGAACGGTTTATGACTGGGGTGGCATGAGTCTTTGGCAATTTTTTGGGGCCTTCCTCTGACACCGCCTAGTATAGAGGTCCTGGATGGCAGGAAGCTTGGCCCCAGTGATGTACTGGACTGTTCGCACTACTCTCTGTAGTGCCTTGCGGTCGGAGGCAAAGCAGTTGCCATACCAGGCAGTGATGCAACCGCTGTGATGCAACCATGCTCTCGATGGTGCAGCTGTAGAACCGTTTGAGGATCAGAGGACCCATGCTAAATATTTTCAGTCTCCTTTGTATTCCCCTCTTCATGACTGTCTTGGTGTGCTTGGACCATGTTAGTTTGTTGGTGATGTGGACTTCAAGGAACTTGAAGCTCTCAACCTGCTCCACTGCAGCCCCGTCGATGAGAATGGGTGTGTGCTCTGTCCTCTTTTTCCTGTAGTCCACAATCATCTCCTTTGTCAGTAATCATGTTGAGAGAGAGGTTGTTGTCCTGGCACCACATGGCCAGATCTCTGACCTCCTCCCTCGTCTCGTCTTGGTCGGTGATCAGGACAACCACTGTTGTGTCATCGGCAAACTTAATGATGGAGTTGTGCCTGGCTGTGCAGTCATGAGTGAACAGGGAATGCAGGAGGGGACTGAGCACGCACCCCTAAGGGGCCCCTGTGTTGAGGATCAGCGTGGCGGATGTGTTGTTACCTACCCTCACCACCTGGGGGCGGCCCGTCAGGAAGTCCAGGATCCAGTTGCAGAGGGAGATGTTTAGTCCCAGGGTCCTTAGCTTAGTGATGAGCTTTGAGGGCACTATGGTGTTGAACGATGGCTGTGGTCAATGAATAGCATTCTGACATAGGTGTTCCTTTTGTCCAGGTGGGAAAGGACATTGGAGTGCAATAGAGATTGCATCATCTGTTGGGGTGGTATGCAAATTGGAGTGGGTCTAGGGTTTCTGGGATAATGGTGTTGATTTGAGCCATGACCAGCCTTTCAAAGCACTTCATGGCTACAGATGTGAGTGCTACGGGGCGGTAGTCATTTCGACAGGTTACCTTGGTGTTCTTGGAGATAGATGGATGTCTATCTGACTCATTGTTCTATGCCAATGAGTCAGTTACCCCAAACTCGTGACATGACAAACTGACATGTTTTCATTTTCATTAAAAACAACTATATCGAAGGAGTGTGTTTGATTTGACCGCCTGCACATGCGCAGTTCAGCGCGAGACGACATGTTTCTACACATGAGCTTAGCTAGCCAACGTCACCATATTAGAGAAGCAGTTTTAGCTTATCTTCAAACCACGGGAGGTTGGTGGTACCTTAATTGGGGAGGATGGGCTTGTGGTAATGGCTGCAGCAGAATCAGTGGGATGGTATCAAACACATGGTTTGATGCCGTTCCAGACATTATGATGTGCCGTGCTTCATACTGTACCGAAATCATCATATTTCACATGTGTATCTTACTTAGTTTTTATTTGATTACTTTATTATTTTGAATTCCTTAAAGTCTTCATCTCTGCTCAGGCAGTAGAAGCCAGACAACGTTCTGTGTTTTCCACACTGTACCGTCTTTAGTCATTCTATTTAGCTAGGCTTGCCTGCCAAAGCATGCTGCAAAGATGTCTGACAAAATAATAATTCTAATCTAAAAGTAGATAAGGTATACTTTCACGAACAGTCTCTATCCCTCTCTCTTGTCGTTGTGAACATGTCTATCTTATGTGGTCTGTGTGTATCTCACCATCCATCTCAGTCTGAGCCTGGAAAAACAGGTGCAATGGATTATGGTCATTGTAGTTAATTACTAAATTTCTGTCCTGAACTCGGTTGAATATTTGCTTAATGAAACTTACAACTCCCTTCAGCCCAGAGTCCCACATAGTTATTGACTTGATTTCTGTCAACAATTATTAGATTTCTCTCTAGAGAAATGGCACGTTGGGCTCACAAAAAAACTAAAAACTAAATGGAGTACTTGAACTGATGTCGGTCAATTAGTTGTTTAACCAACATTGAGTTGTTGTTTTTTGTTATTAATCACTCAGCACTTCATACTGATGGCTGAATGAACCAGAGGCAACTCATTTGGGGGTTTTAAGACTACAAGCTGGCGAGCTCTATTCACCCCTCCATATAGGACTTTTTTTCTCCACCATTTTGTTTAGTTAACAGGCTTCAATATACTTTTGTTACTCACCAAAGTAAAGGTGTTGCTGGAGTGCTGACTAACTTTTCTCTGTATGTTGCCAGAATGGCTGTAGTTCACACGTGTCAGATGCTAAATGCACGTGGATGCATCCACAATGGAATAGACATTCATTGCGGCATCTCGTGGTGCAGATCCAACGCTCAACTCTATTCTTTTATCTTTTGGAGAAACAACAGGTTGCACAGACAGAGAAATGTTCTAGCCGATTTCATGGTCAATCCAACATCAAGCATTTACAGCGACGCGGTCGCCGCAAAGTCAGAGCGTTCAAACTTCTTGCACTTCAGGGCGCTGTCATAGTGATTCAGGGCCAGTGGTGTCAAGTACTTCAGTAAAAAATACTTTAACGTACTACTTAAGTAGTATTTATGGGTATCTGTACTTTATTATTTATATTTTTCAGAACTTTTACTTTTACATTCCTAAAGAAAATTTATGTACTTTTTACGCAACATTTTCCGTGACACCCAAAAGTACTCGTTACATTGTGAATTCTTAGAAAGACAGGAAAAGTGTCAAATTCACACACTTCTCAAGAGAACATCCCTGGTCATCCCTACTGCCTCTGATTTGGTGGACTCACTAAACACGCATGCTTCATTTGTAAATGATGTTGTGGTGTGCCCCTGGCTCCGCAATTGTGTCGCACCCTCCGTAAGCAGCCTCTGGACCACATTTCGCGGAACAAGCATAAATCGGCGTTTAGTCAGCACTCTAGTAACAAATTCCTCCGTGGAATGAATGGAAAGATGCAGGCTGTTGAAGAAAATGATCCGGACATATTGGCCTGGACCAGAGATACTAATGTTATCTGCCAAGCTTATGCTAGCTGTTGAGCTATCTTTTGGAAGCAAACTTACAAAATGTACATTGGTGTCCAAGAAGGTTGCTACCTGCCAGATCTTTAGTTTAATTTGAAGCCTTTGAAACTATCAAACAAGGGAAGTATTTTGCTGCCTCGTTCACGTCATGTCGGAAACTCTGACATCTCTGACTTGCTAAGCTTGGCGGGAGAGTGGTATCAGAATCAACCAATGGGAAGCTCTACACAAATAACATGACTTAATGGTGGCATAACACCTGCAAATCTGTGTACACGACCAATAAACTTTGATTTGATTTGTAGTCATCTAATGCAGCAGTATCCAGATGAGATGACAACCCGAAGCAAACATCTTCTGTAGATAGCTAGTATGGACGCCACGTTTACATAACTTGGCTTTAAGTTATTTATGTTGGTAGATATTCACAATAACTCTCTTTATGGTGCCGTTAGTAATAGAGTCTCTGTCTCCACAGCCTTTGACTGAGCCACAACGGATAAGACAGGACTGAAGAGACCTCCCCGCCCCTAACAGTCACACTTGGACAAACCCATCATGTTGGTGACAGCCTACCTGGCCATGGTGGTCCTACTGGTGCTATGTGTCGGTCTGGAGCTAACGGCACGTCGCCTCACCCCACCTCAGCCCACCCCCTCTGCCATGGGCACCAACCCTGCATTCCGTAGGTTCCAGACCGTGTTCCTCCGAGGCTACCTCTTAGCCTTGTCGGCTGACTGGCTGCAGGGGCCATACCTCTACAAGCTCTACCGCCATTACAGCTTCCTGGAGTCCCAGATAGCCATCCTGTATGTTGTTGGCCTGGCCTCCTGTGTGCTGTTTGCCCCCGTGGCTAGCTGGCTTCCTCAGGTAACAATAACCAGGACCACAATGTAAATAAATCTAATTAAAATGATCTAAGTTTATTCATCAAGTACACGGTTTACTGCAGGTATAAATTATGCATTGTAATGCCTACTTGCAAGCTCCCTCAACAGTGCAGTATCAATATAATCCAAATTTAAATTAAAAAAAATAGTAGTAGAAGAAAGTGGTATGCATTTTAGTAATAAAACTGATACAGTATAAATTATGAATGTGCTATGTCAAGTGTGACTATTTAGAAATATGAAGTCAAAGGTGTCTTGGGTGGGAAATTGAGTCAAACAGTATATAAATAGAACAGCAGAGTTGACTGTGTGTGTGCTTGTGTGTCAGGGTTGACTGTGTGTGCTTGTGTGTCAGGGTTGACTGTGTGTGCTTGTGTGTCAGGGTTGACTGTGTGTGTGCTTGTGTGTCAGGGTTGACTGTGTGTGCGCTTGTGTGTCAGGGTTGACTGTGTGTGCGCTTGTGTGTCAGGGTTGACTGTGTGTGCGCTTGTGTGTCAGGGTTGACTGTGTGTGCGCTTGTGTGTCAGGGTTGACTGTGTGCGCTTGTGTGTCAGGGTTGACTGTGTGTCGGGGTTGACTGTGTGTCGGGGTTGACTGTTTGTGCGCTTGTGTGTCGGGGTTGACTGCTTGTGCGCTTGTGTGTCGGGGTTGACTGTTTGTGCGCTTGTGTGTCGGGGTTGACTGTTTGTGCGCTTGTGTGTCGGGGTTGACTGTTTGTGCGCTTGTGTGTCGGGGTTGACTGTTTGTGCGCTTGTGTGTCGGGGTTGACTGTTTGTGCGCTTGTGTGTCGGGGTTGACTGTTTGTGCGCTTGTGTGTCGGGGTTGACTGCTTGTGCGCTTGTGTGTCGGGGTTGACTGTTTGTGCGCTTGTGTGTCGGGGTTGACTGTTTGTGCGCTTGTGTGTCGGGGTTGACTGTTTGTGCGCTTGTGTGTCGGGGTTGACTGTTTGTGCGCTTGTGTGTCGGGTTTGACTGTTTGTGCTCTTGTGTGTCGGGGTTGACTGTTTGTGCCCGCGCTTGTGTGTCAGGGTTGACTGTTTGTGCGCTTGTGTGTCAGGGTTGACTGTGTGTACGCTTGTGTGTCAGGGTTGACTGTGTGTGCGCTTGTGTGTGTCTGTTTGGGTTGACTGTGTGTGTGTCGGGGTTGTGTTTGTGCCGGGGGGTTGACTGTGTGTCGGGGTTGACTGTGTGTCGGGGTTGACTGTTTGTGCCCGCTTCTGTGTCGTGGTTGACTGTTTGTGCCCGCGCTTGTGTGTCGGGGTTGACTGTTTGTGCCCGCGCTTGTGTGTCGGGGTTGACTGTTTGTGCCCGCGCTTGTGTGTCGGGGTTGACTGTTTGTGCCCGCGCTTGTGTGTCGGGGTTGACTGTTTGTGCCCGCGCTTGTGTGTCGGGGTTGACTGTTTGTGCCCGCGCTTGTGTGTCGGGGTTGACTGTTTGTGCCCGCTTGCTTGTGTGTCGGGTTTGTGCGCGCTTTGACTGTTTGTGCCCGCGCTTGTGTGTCGGGGTTGACTGTTTGTGCCCGCGCTTGTGTGTCAGGGTTGACTGTGTGCGCTTGTGTGTCAGGGTTGACTGTGTGTGCACTTGTGTGTCGGGGTTGACTGTTTGTGCGCGCGCTTGTGTGTCGGGGTTGACTGTTTGTGCCTGCGCTTGTGTGTCGGGGTTGACTATTTGTGCGCTTGTGTGTCGGGGTTGGCTGTTTGTGCCCGCGCTTGTGTGTCAGGGTTGACTGTGTGTCAGGGTTGACTGTGTGTACGCTTGTGTGTCGGGGTTGACTGTGTGTGCGCTTGTGTGTCAGGGTTGACTGTTTGTGCCTGCGCTTGTGTGTCGGGGTTGACTGTTTGTGCTCTTGTGTGTCAGGGTTGACTGTTTGTGCCCGCTCTTGTGTGTCAGGGTTGACTGTTTGTGCCCGCGCTTGTGTGTCAGGGTTGACTGTTTGTGCCCGCGCTTGTGTGTCAGGGTTGACTGTTTGTGCCCGCGCTTGTGTGTCAGGGTTGACTGTGTGTGCGCTTGTGTGTCGGGGTTGACTGTTTGTGCACGCGCTTGTGTGTCGGGGTTGACTGTTTGTGCACGCGCTTGTGTGTCGGGGTTGACTGTTTGTGCGCGCGCTTGTGTGTCGGGGTTGACTGTTTGTGCGCTTGTGTGTCGGGGTTGACTGTTTGTGCCCGCGCTTGTGTGTCGGGGTTGACTGTTTGTGCCCGCGCTTGTGTGTCGGGGTTGACTGTTTGTTCCCGCGCTTGGGTGTCGGGGTTGACTGTTTGTTCCCGTGCTTGTGTGTCAGGGTTGACTGTGTGCGCTTGTGTGTCGGGGTTGACTGTGTGTCGGGGTTGACTGTGTGTCGGGTTTGACTGTTTGTGCGCTTGTGTGTCGGGGTTGACTGTTTGTGCTCTTGTGTGTCGGGGTTGACTGTTTGTGCTCTTGTGTGTCGGGGTTGACTGTTTGTGCGCTTGTGTGTCGGGGTTGACTGTTTGTGCGCGCGCTTGTGTGTCGGGGTTGACTGTGTCGGGGTTGACTGTGTGTCGGGGTTGACTGTTTGTGCCCGCGCTTGTGTGTCGGGGTTGACTGTGTGTCGGGGTTGACTGTGTGTCGGGGTTGACTGTTTGTGCGCTTGTGTGTCGGGGTTGACTGTGTGTCGGGGTTGACTGTTTGTGCGCTTGTGTGCCGGGTTTGACTGTGTGCGCTTGTGTGCCGGGTTTGACTGTGTGCGCTTGTGTGTCGGGGTTGACGGTTTGTCCGCTTGTGTGTCGGGTTTGACTGTTTGTGCGCGCGCTTGTGTGTCGGGGTTGACTGCTTGTGCGCGCGCTTGTGTGTCGGGGTTGACTGTTTGTCGGGTTTGACTGTTTGTGCGCTTGTGTGTCGGGTTTGACTGTGTGCGCTTGTGTGTCGGGGTTGACGGTTTGTGCGCTTGTGTGTCGGGGTTGACTGTTTGTGCGCGCGCTTGTGTGTCGGGGTTGACTGCTTGTGCGCGCGCTTGTGTGTCGGGGTTGACTGTTTGTGCCCGCGCTTGTGTGTCGGGGTTGACTGTGTGTACTCTTGTGTGTCGGGGTTGACTGTGTGTACTCTTGTGTGTCGGGGTTGACTGTGTGTGCGCTTGTGTGTCGGGGTTGACTGTGTGTACGCTTGTGTGTACGCTTGTGTGTCGGGGTTGACTGTTTGTGCGCTTGTGTGTCGGGGTTGACTGTTTGTGCGCGCGCTTGTGTGTCGGGTTGACTGTTTGTGCGCGCGCTTGTGTGTCAGGGTTGACTATGTGTGCGCTTGTTTGTCGGGGTTGACTGTGTGTGTGTGCGCTTGTGTGTCAGGGTTGACTGTGTGTGCGCTTGTGTGTCGGGGTTGACTGTGTGCGCTTGTGTGTCGGGGTTGACTGTGTGTGCGCTTGTGTGTCGGGGTTGACTGTGTGTGCGCTTGTGTGTCGGGGTTGACTGTGTGTGCGCTTGTGTGTCGGGGTTGACTGTGTGTGCGCTTGTGTGTCGGGGTTGACTGTTTGTGCGCTTGTGTGTCGGGGTTGACTGTGTGTCGGGGTTGACTGTGTGTCGGGGTTGACTGTTTGTGCCCGCGCTTGTGTGTCGGGGTTGACTGTTTGTGCCCGCGCTTGTGTGTCGGGGTTGACTGTTTGTGTCGCTTGTGTGACTGTTTGACTGTGTGTCGGGGTTGACTGTTTGTGCGCTTGTGTGTCGGGTTTGACTGTTTGTGCCCGCGCTTGTGTGTCGGGGTTGACTGTGTGTACGCTTGTGTGTCGGGGTTGACTGTGTGTACGCTTGTGTGTCGGGGTTGACTGTGTGTGCGCTTGTGTGTCGGGGTTGACTGTGTGTGCGCTTGTGTGTCGGGGTTGACTGTTTGTGCCCGCGCTTGTGTGTCGGGGTTGACTGTGTGTACGCTTGTGTGTCGGGGTTGACTGTGTGTGCGCTTGTGTGTCGGGGTTGACTGTGTGTCGGTTGACTGTTTGTGCGCTTGTGTGTCGGGGTTGACTGTTTGTGCGCGCGCTTGTGTGTCGGGGTTGACTGTTTGTGCATGCGCTTGTGTGTCAGGGTTGACTGTTTGTGCGCGCGCTTGTGTGTCAGGGTTGACTGTGTGTGCGCTTGTTTGTCGGTGTTGACTGTGTGTGTGTGCGCTTGTGTGTCGGGGTTGACTGTGTGTGTGTGCGCTTGTGTGTCAGGGTTGACTGTGTGTGCCCTTGTGTGTCGGGGTTGACTGTGTGTGTGCGCTTGTGTGTGCGCTTGTTTGTCGGGGTTGACTGTGTGTGTGTGCGCTTGTGTGTCAGGGTTGGCTGTGTGGAGAGTCCATGTAAATAGTCTTTAAGGTGCAGGTCTGAGCAGGTAGACAGCTAGCGTTAGCCGTTCAGCAGTCTAATGGCCTGGTGGTAGAAGCTGTCTCAGAGCCTGTTAGTCCGAGAACCGATGATCCGAGAGCCAATGAAAATAAGTCCTTAAACCATTGTTTCCCAATCCTGGTCACGCAGTATTGTTTTTGACCTGGCACTAACACACCTGATTCAAATAATCAAAGACTTGATGATTTGTTTAATCAAGTTTTTAAGTGCTAGTGCAAAAACCATAATGTGAGCCCCTTTGGGTCACCAGGACCAGGATTAGGAAACACTGCGTTAGATTTTTTACAATGTATATGTTGTTGAACTGCTACGACTGAGGTAACTCTATGTATTTAAAATGTGTATTAATTAATTCAGGTCCTGGGGCGGAGACGGACCTGCCTGCTCTTCTGCGTGGCCTACTCAGCCTGTTGCCTCACCAAGCTGTCCCGTGACTACTTTGTCCTGATCCTGGGTCGCGTGCTAGGAGGCCTGTCCACCTCTTTGCTCTCCACAGCCTTCCAGGCCTGGTATGTGCACCAACATGTTGACGTCCACGACTTCCCGAAAGAATGGATCCCCAGTACCTTCACCAAGGCTGCTAGCTGGAACCACGGGCTAGCGATGGGGGCTGGGCTGGTGGCTAACATGTTGGCTGAGTGGCTCCACCTGGGGCCTGTGGCGCCCTTCCTCCTGGCCATGCCCTGCCTTGGGGCCTGTGGCTGGGTGGTGCTGACTGATTGGGGCCTGGAGGAGAAGGATGGAAGCCTGGAAGGGGACAACAAGAAGCCCTTGCTCGGTCCTTCTAGTTCAGCACCTCTGGCCCGGGCTTCTGCACGGGCCCGGTTCTGGCGCAGCTGTCAGGAAGGCCTCCGCTGTCTCTTATCAGACAGACGGGTGATGCTTCTAGGAGGAGTCCAGGCTCTATTTGAGAGTGTCCTCTATATATTCATCTTCCTGTGGACCCCCGTCCTGGACCCCTATGGCCCTCCGCTGGGCATGGTCTTCTCCTGTCTGATGGCAGCCAGTATGGCGGGGTCCCTGCTCTACCGCCTGGCCACCTCCACCCGCTATCGCCTTCAGCCTGGGCACCTCCTCTGCTTCTCCATGCTGCTCGCCTTTTTCTCCTTCTTCATGCTCATCTTCTCCACTGCACCAGGCCAGCCCAGACCCCGCGAGTCCCTGCTGGCCTTCCTGCTGCTGGAGCTGGCCAGTGGCCTCTACTTCCCTGCTGTCAGCTTCCTCCATGGGAGGGTGATCCCAGAGGAGAAGAGGGCCGGGGTGCTGGCCTGGTTCAGGCTGCCTCTGCACCTTCTGGCCTGCCTGGGGCTGCTGGCGCTCCACAGGGAGGTGTCGGGGACCGGAGGGGGCGAGGGCGGTAGTGGAACCAGGCATATGTTTGGTGGTTGTGCTGTTTTGATGCTAGCTGCTCTCTTGGCTGTGGTCAGTCTCTTTACACTGGGAAGGAACGATGTGGATCTCAGACTGGATGGGCCCAAAGTAGAGGGAGATAATTGACATTTAGATTCAGAAAACTGAACTGTCCCAACATTGGGCAATGCCATGGAGGAGGAGGACTAGGAATACACTTACTGCTTTGTTTACAGCGATGAAGACTTGTTTGGGAACTGAACAACTTTTGTATGACTAAAAACTGAAGCTTAATCAACATAGGAGTTGCTAATATAAGACAATGATTTAAAATAATCTGGTGTTGGTAAGGTATATATTTTTTGTTGCAAGATTTCCTGATATTTATTTGTTTACATTTTTTTAAGACTAGTAAATATCTTGTTAGATTGTTGAGTATATGAAGAAAATGTGTTTTTATTTGGATTTACTATGTGGCGGTCTGCATCTTCTCAAGGGGTTGGGTTAAATGCAGAAGATACACTTTGGTTGAATGCATTCAGTTGTGTAACTGACTTATTTCTTTAAACACACACATACACACACTCTGACGCACTTGCTTGTGTATTAATGTTGCACCAGTTGGTAGCTCCAGGATGTTATTTATATCTCAGCCTGACCACGTTATAGGGTTTATCAACTGCATTGTTCAGGGTGTACCTCTCAGCCAGGGCAGAACAAGGCTTCCATCACTAGCGTTGTTCAGGGTGTACCTCAGCCAGGGCAGAACAAGGCTTCCATCACTAGCGTTGTTCAGGGTGTTCCATCCTCTCAGCCAGGGCAGAACAAGGCTTCCATCACTAGCGTTGTTCAGGGTGTACCTCTCAGCCAGGGCAGAACAAGGCTTCCATCACTAGCGTTGTTCAGGGTGTACCTCTCAGGGTTCCATCACTAGCGTTGTTCAGGGTGTACCTCTCAGCCAGGGCAGAACAAGGCTTCCATCACTAGCGTTGTTCAGGGTGTACCTCTCAGCCAGGGCAGAACAAGGCTTCCATCACTAGCGTTGTTCAGGGTGTACCTCTCAGCCAGGGCAGAACAAGGCTTCCATCACTAGCGTTGTTCAGGGTGTACCTCTCAGCCAGGGCAGAACAAGGCTTCCATCACTAGCGTTGTTCAGGGTGTACCTCTCAGCCAGGGCAGAACAAGGCTTCCATCACTAGCGTTGTTCAGGGTGTACCTCTCAGCCAGGGCAGAACAAGGCTTCCATCACTAGCGTTGTTCAGGGTGTACCTCTCAGCCAGGGCAGAACAAGGCTTCCATCACTAGCGTTGTTCAGGGTGTACCTCTCAGCCAGGGCAGAACAAGGCTTCCATCACCAGGGCAGAACAAGGCTAGCGTTGTTCAGGGTGTTGTTCACCTCTCAGCCAGGGCAGAACAAGGCTTCCATCACTAGCGTTGTTCAGGGTGTACCTCTCAGCCAGGGCAGAACAAGGCTTCCATCACTAGCGTTGTTCAGGGTGTACCTCTCAGCCAGGGTAGAACAAGGCTTCCATCACTAGTACAGCTGCTTGCTCCAGCAGAAATATCACCCACTCTAATATCACATAAGTACTTCAGTGTATCAATTCAGTTTCAACTGTAACTTTGCAATCAATTGATATTACACATTGTCAGTGTAAGGAAAATACACTGCTCAAAAAAATAAAGGGAACACTAAAATAACACATCCTCGATCTGAATGAATGAAATATTCTTATTAAATACTTTTTTCTTTACATAGTTGAATGTGCTGACAACAAAATCACACAAATGATCAATGGAAATCAAATTTATCAACCCATGGAGGTCTGGATTTGGAGTCACACTCAAAATTAAAGTGGAAAACCACACTACAGGCTGATCCAACTTTGATGTAATGCCCTTAAAACAAGTCAAAATGAGGCTCAGTAGTGTGTGTGGCCTCCACGTGCCTGTATGACCTCCCTACAACGCCTGGGCATGTTCCTGATGAGGTGGCGGATGGTCTCCTGAGGGATCTCCTCCCAGACCTGGACTAAAGCATCCACCAACTCCTGGACAGTCTGTGGTGCAAAGTGGCGTTGGTGGATGAAGCGAGACATGATGTCCCAGATGTACTCAATTGGATTCAGGTCTGGGGAACGGGCGGGCCAGTCCATAGCATCAATGCCTTCCTCTTGCAGGAACTGCTGACACACTCCAGCCACATGAGGTCTAGCATTGTCTTGCATTAGGAGGAACCCAGGGCCAACCGCACCAGCATATGGTCTCACAAGGGGTCTGAGGATCTCATCTCGGGAACCTAATGGCAGTCAGGCTACCTCTGGCATGCACATGGAAGGCTGTGCGGCCCCCCAAAGAAAGGCTACCCCACACCATGACTGACCCACTGCCAAACCGGTCATGCTGGAGGATGTTGCAGGCAGCAGAACGTTCTCCACGGCGTCTCCAGACTGTCACGTCTGTCACATGTGCTCAGTGAACATGCATTCATCTGTGAAGAGCACAGGGCGCCAGTGGCGAATTTGCCAATCTTGGTGTTCTCTGGCAAATTCCAAACGTCCTGCACGGTGTTGGGCTGTAAGCCGTCCCTCATGGAGTCTGTTTCTGACCTTTTGAGCAGACACATGCACATTTGTGGCCTGCTGGAGGTCATTTTGCAGGGCTCTGGCAGTGCTCCTCCTGCTCCTCCTTGCACAAAGGCGGAGGTAGCGGTCCTGCTGCTGGGTTGTTGCCCTGCTACGGCCTCCTCCACGTCTCCTGATGTACTGGCCTGTCTCCTGGTAGCGCCTCCATGCTCTGGACACTACGCTGACAGACACAGCAAACCTTCTTGCCACAGCTCGCATTGATGTGCCATCCCGGATGAGCTGCACTACCTGAGCCACTTGTGTGGGTTGTAGACTACCACTAGAGTGAAAGCACCGCCAGCTTTCAAAAGTGACCAAAACATCAGCCAGGAAGCATAGGAACTGAGAAGTGGTCTGGTCACCACCTGTAGAACCACTCCTTTATTGGGGGTGTCTTGCTAATTGCCTATAATTTCCACCTGTTGTCTATTCCATTTGCACAACAGCATGTGACATTTATTGTCAATTAGTGTTGCTTCCTAAGTGGACAGTTTGATTTCACAGAAGTGTGATTGACTTGGAGTTACATTGTGTTGTTTAAGTGTTCCCTTTATTTTTTTTGAGCGGTATATATTATGAATGGTTTGTTGTGGAGCAATATCAGATAATTTCATCATAATTTCCTTTTTTTTTCAATAGCTGTTATAGAAACAACTTGTATGGGGCTTGTCAGACCTGAATACATCTTGGAGAGTCATTGGTACTTGCCTTATTCCTCAATCCTTGTTCTCCAGGACCTTCAGTAAAACATGACATGTTGTAAATATCTAATAAATAAGATTTTAATACCCTCTGACATTTTGTGGTCCTTTGAATTGCAGTGATGATGTTGTGAGACTGATTTGTCATACTCCACATAGATAACATCAATACATATTCTACAGTCCTACATGAATGTTTTACAAGTAGGAGATTCTAGTATTTTCATGAATGTAGTAGTCGTTCAGGAATGAAATGTAGAGTGCTGAATCATTGCATTACCTAAAAATAGACCATTTTAAACTTTGTTTTTTCTTGCTCTTAATTTACTGCAGAAAAATATGAATGCTGTTTTTATTTATAGCCTAACTGCTTCTGACAGGGGTGTAGAGGGTAAACACAACTTTCAGAACATGCAATACCATCTACGTCATCCTATATATATATATATATATTTATTTTCTTTTTTTTACTGCAGACCAAATATTCCAGTTCTCTCTGGCCCTTTCCTCACTTGACTCACACAATGATACATCTGTACCTCCCCCTTTTTGCCAAGCGTATTGGTACAGTCCAATCTTCCCACAGCACTGCTGCTTCACCTGGATGTTGCTAGAATGTTCCTTTTTGGGTAAGGGGAAGGGGGGGGTCTGTGAGAATCCTAACTGTGTGGCTGTTGGATTAAGAAGCTGCAGCATCAGAAAGGTTTTAATCTAAGAGAAGCAACAGCAGAGAGCGACCTAGTGTCAGTCCTTTTATTTTGACTGCAAGTACGACTGGGTAACAAGGATACATATAAGAGGATACAATAACAAAAGGAAAGCAGAGCTTCTTTGACTGGAGCAGAGAGATAAATAAACCATTGTATCTGCTGCAGACACCAAACACAGCCATTATGACCCAGGGAAAGGTAAGGGCCTTACAGACACATCCTACAGATCTCATTCTATGCTCTATTCATTACATGCTCATTTTGCTGCAAAAAATATAGTAAAATAAGTTTCTTGGCTTCTTTCCTTTTGAATGCGTTTGGTCCAGAGTCTTCCGTGGTCATTGTGACAGCATGTACACAGGCTGTGTCTCTGCCATCCTCGCATGTGCCTCTTCAGGAGCTCATCTCATAGTGTTGCTCAGTAATGGTGCAAAGTCTGTTTCCGCAGCAGATAATAGTATTGTCATCAGAGAATGAATAGAGGAAAATAAAATAAGAGCTATAAACTAGATTGTATGGCGATAGAGACAAAGGTAGTCTTCAGCCTCCGTCACTACCTTCACTCCAGAGACGTACTACTCCTCTTTCTCACATTGCTATTTCTCTCACAGCCAAGTGCTTAATGTCAAATCTGAAATGTTGCTGTTATGCATTGACTGGAGGCTGATGAAATTATAGAAATATATTTAGCCTACTTAAACCAATTACTGTAAATTAGCTCATAAGACTGCTAATTGTATTTCTATGCAGGAAATATGGAGGTACAGAGAGACAGAAGATGGATATTCATATTCTTTGGTACATTAGCTCAGGGCCAGATAAGCCATCTGGACCGTTGTGTAATGTCTAATTCGCTGATTCTGTTCCGGAGCTATGCTACAGCAGAGGGCTCGTCTAAAAACTGATCTCAGTCCACATCTTACAGTCAGCAATCAGAGAATCAGATACAATTTCAAATTCACCTCAAATTGTGAATGCAAATTATTTGTGTTTTCTGCTTAAAATGTGGATTGTTTTTGTTGTTAAAAAAATGTACATTTTCAAAGCAAATTCAATGAACTTGGATTCACAAGTTGGGGCTAATTTCATATCAAGTATCACTTCTTAGTTGGTTCGATTGGTTCATAAGAATTCTCTGTCAATTATTAAAAAGTATTTACAGACCGCTATTAAGTCCTGATTGGGGATCTTATGTTATTTACCCCCAGCTGTCAGTCACAAACAAAGCTGCTGAAGCAGGAGAGAAGCAGTATGGCACTTCAAGTGGAGAAGCAGAAGGGCCACCTGCCCCTCCCACCTATGAGGAGGCCACTGGCACAAGTGAGAAAGGTATGTTTGTGTCGCAAAAACAACTGCCGAATCTCCACCCCTCTCTATCAATGAAAGTGAGAAAAATAACTGCCCATTTACTGTGTGTGTGTGTGTGTGTGTGTGTGTCTTGTCAGCAGGCCTCAGCGGCAGCCCCTGTTACAGTGGGGCTTGTCCTAGTGACGAGGAGATGCTAACAGAATTCAGCTGGAGTGATAAAAACATCCGGCGGATCTTTATCCGCAAGGTAGGCGATAATTAAATCTATTACCACCACATTACTACCAATATTACTACCACATTACTACCAATATACAGAAGATAGCCCTGTTTGGTAAAAGGCCAAGCCCATATTACGGGGAAAAACCGGCTCAAATATGCAGAGAAAAGACAAGTCCATCATTACTTTAAGACATGAAGGTCAGTCAATCCGGAAAATATTAAGAACTTTGAAAAATCCATCATGTGCAGTCTCAAAAACCATCAAGCTCTATGATGAAACTGGCTCTCATGAGGATTACCACAGGAAAGGAAGACCCACAGTTACCTCTGCTGTAGACGATAAATTCATTAGAGTTAACTGCCCCTCAGATTGCAGCCCAAATAAATACTTCACAGAGTTCAAGTAACAGGAACATCTCAACATCAACTGTTCAGAGGAGACTGTGTGAATCAGACCTTCATGGTCAAAATGCTGCAGAAAGAAACCACTACTAAAGGACATCAATAAGAAGAGGTGACTTGCTTGGGCCAAGAAACATGAGCAATGGACATTAGACTGGTGGAAATCGGTCCTTTGGTTTGATGAGTCCAAATTTGAGATTTTTGGTTCCAACCGCCGTGTCTTTGTGAGACGCAGAGTAGGTGAACGGATTATCTCCGCATGTGTGAATCCCACCATGAAGCATGGAGGAGGAGGTGTGATGGTCAGGGGGTGCTTTACTGATGTCAGTGATTTATTTAGGATTCAACTTACACTTTATCAGCATGGCATCCACACCATTCTGCAGCGATACGCCATCCCATCTGGTTTGCACTTAGTGGGACAATCATTTGTTTTTCAACTGCACAATGACCCAACACACCTCAAGGCTGTGTAAGGGCTATTTTAACAAGAAGGAGAGTAATGGAGTGCTGCATCAGATGACCTGGCCTCCACAATCACCTGACCTCAACCCAATTGAGATGGTTTGGGATGAGTTGGACCCCAGCGTGAAGGAAAAGCAGCCAACAAGTGCTCAGCACATGTGGGAACTCCTTCTAGACTGTTGAAAAAGCATTCCATGTGAATCTGGTTGAGAGAATGCCAAGATTGTGCAAAGCTGTCATTAAGGCAAATGGTGGTTACTTTGAAGAATCTAAAATATTAAATATCTTTTGATTTGTTTAACACTTTTTTGGTTATTACATGATTCCATATGTGTTATTTAATGGTTTTGATGTCTTCACTATTATTCTACAATGTAGAAAATAGTAAAAATAAAGAAAACCCTTGAATGAGTAGGTTTATCTAAACTTTTGACTGGTACTGTCTACCTATTGACTCTTCAAGAATATAGCTTATCAATGCCTCATGAGCTTATTTTAACTGTTTAACACCCCATCAGAGCCCAAAATATAAGCTTGTTTTACTCCAACATTTGTAAGCATTGTAAATGTGAACAACTACTATAAAACCTCAAAATATGCTTAAAACTATCATTTTGATATCTTGCATGGTCAGTCCTTGTATCCATAGCTCTGTCTATGACTGTCATAGTGGTTACATTTCTCCAGACCCATCCTTCAGCTTTTACCACACTTGTGTTTTTTGGGGGCCTCCTTTTAGGTTTACTCCATCTTGATGATCCAACTTCTTGTCACTCTTTCCATAGTGGCTCTCTTCACATTCTGGTAAGTCTTCTAATACCTCTGAATATGGATGCTACTTTTCACCCTTCAATAGTTCTATCTGGTCAGAAGTCCTATACTTTGATACACTAATGCTCCATCACTCTGTGAACCAGACATGAACCATTCAGTAATTCTCCATCACTCTGTGAACCAGACATGAAAATTCAGAACACTCCATCACTATGTGAACCAGACATGAACCATTCAGAACACTCCATCACTCTGTGAACCAGACATGAACCATTCAGAACACTCCATCACTCTGTGAACCAGACATGAAAAATTCAGAACACTCCATCACTATGTGAACCAGACATGAACCATTCAGTAATACTCCATCACTCTGTGAACCAGACATGAACCATTCAGTAATACTCCATCACTCTGTGAACCAGACATGAAAAATTCAGAACACTCCATCACTCTGTGAACCAGACATGAACCATTCAGAACACTCCATCACTCTGTGAACCAGACATGAACCATTCAGAACACTCCATCACTCTGTGAACCAGACATGAACCATTCAGTAATACTCCATCACTCTGTGAACCAGACATGAACCATTCAGAACACTCCATCACTCTGTGAACCAGACATGAACCATTCAGAACACTCCATCACTCTGTGAACCAGACATGAACCATTCAGAACACTCCATCACTCTGTGAACTAGACATGAACCATTCACAGGAACTAGATAGGAAGTTGCAAGTTTTGAGATGACTCATATGGAACGTTTAATATAAAAGGAAGAAAACACATATACCAAACACTTTGAGGGAAATGGACAAACATCCCATATTTACAATGATTTGTGCTTCCTTCATCAGTGAACCAGTGAAGATCTACATTCAGTCCAACCCTGGATGGTACTGGGCTTCTTAGTAAGTCACAGCTTTGATCTTGGGTACATCATTACTATGTTGATTTCATTCTGAAAGTACTAAAATATATGTTTTATTTCTTTACACAGTGCTGTATTCTTTGTCACATACATTGCACTCGTCTGCTGTCCTGGACCAAGGTGGGTTTAACACTTTAATGTGTGTGGTTAACGCAACTTCAGTTATTACGATAATAGAGAATGTATAATTTTAGCAGAATGTAACAACAGTACTTACTATGTTTTATTTTTTATTTCCGATAGGAGACAGTTTCCATGGAATCTGATCCTGCTCGCCGTCTTTGTAAGTATCATGTAGTGTTTGAAACAATAACATTTATACCCATTGTCTAAAGACAATACCTCACATAATTCAGACTCACGTGCTTTTCCTTTGAATGTAACCTACAATAGGTTTTCTCAGTAATATCTCTCTACTTTGTAATCTCTCCTGTTGCAGACCCTCTCTCTCTCCTATATGACAGGGATGCTATCCAGGTACAGTCTTTCATAGCTGTGTTTACAGTTGGTTTGCCTCTGCTGTCTTACTTCTCACTGTCTGTCTCGTCCAGTATGCTTTGAATGTTTGCTTCTTCAGACTGATATGGCTAGAATTGTGTTTTTTGCAGCCAGGTAAACTGCTCATGTAATATTAAATCCAGCTAGTCAAGGTCTTGGTGAACTAATCAGGTATGCTAAAGGGTTGAACTGAAATGAATGTAGATCTCCAGGAAGAGGGTGAGGCAGCCATGCATGAAACTGTGTCAGTGTCAATCAGTTATGTCAAAGGTACAGTGCCTTGCGAAAGTATTTGGCCCCCTTGAACTTTGCGACCTTTTGCCACATTTCAGGCTTCAAACATAACGATATAAAACTGTATTTTTTTGTGAAGAATCAACAACAAGTGGGACACAATCATGAAGTGGAATGACATTTATTGGATATTTCAAACTTTGTAAACAAATGAAAAACTGAAAAATTGGGCGTGCAAAATTATTCAGCCCCCTTAAGTTAATACTTTGTAGCGCCACCTTTTGCTGCGATTACAGCTGTAAGTCGCTTGGGGTATGTCTCTATCAGTTTTGCACATCGAGAGACTGAAATTTTTTCCCATTCCTCCTTGCAAAACAGCTCGAGCTCAGTGAGGTTGTATGGAGAGCATTTGTGAACAGCAGTTTTCAGTTCTTTCCACAGATTCTCGATTGGATTCAGGTCTGGACTTTGACTTGGCCATTCTAACACCTGGATATGTTTATTTTTGAACCATTCCATTGTAGATTTTGCTTTATGTTTTGGATCATTGTCTTGTTGGAAGACAAATCTCCGTCCCAGTCTCAGATCTTTTGCAGACTCCATCAGGTTTTCTTCCAGAATGGTCCTGTATTTGGCTCCATCCATCTTCCCATCAATTTTAACCATCTTCCCTGTCCCTGCTGAAGAAAAGCAGGCCCAAACCATGATGCTGCCACCACCATGTTTGACAGTGGGGATGGTGTGGTCAGGGTGATGAGCTGTGTTGCTTTTACGCCAAACATAACGTTTTGCATTGTTGCCAAAAGTTCAATTTTGGTTTCATCTGACCAGAGCACCTTCTTCCACATGTTTGGTGTGTCTCCCAGGTGGCTTGTGGCAAACTTTAAACAACACTTTTATGGATATCTTTAAGAAATGGCTTTCTTCTTGCCACTCTTCGATAAAGGCCAGATTTGTGCAATATACGACTGATTGTTGTCCTATGGGCAGAGTCTCCCACCTCAGCTGTAGATCCCTGCAGTTCATCCAGAGTGATCATGGGCCTCTTGGCTGCATCTCTGATCAGTCTTCTCCTTGTATGAGCTGAAAGTTTAGAGGGACGGCCAGGTCTTGGTAGATTTGCAGTGGCCTGATACTCCTTCCATTTCAATATTATCGCTTGCACAGTGTTCCCTGGGATGTTTAAAGCTTGGGAAATCTTTTTGTATCCAAATCCGGCTTTGAACTTCTTCACAACAGTATCTCGGACCTGCCTGGTGTGTTCCTTGTTCTTCATGATGCTCTCTGCACTTTTAACGGACCTCTGAGACTATCACAGTGCAGGTGCATTTATACGGAGACTTGATTACACACAGGTGGATTGTATTTATCATCATTAGTCATTTAGGTCAACATTGGATCATTCAGAGATCCTCACTGAACTTCTGGAGAGAGTTTGCTGCACTGAAAGTAAAGGGGCTGAATAATTTTGCACGCCCAATTTTTCAGTTTTTGATTTGTTAAAAAAGTTTGAAATATCCAATAAATGTCGTTCCACTTCATGATTGTGTCCCACTTGTTGTTGATTCTTCATAAATAAATACAGTTTTATATCTTTATGTTTGAAGCCTGAAATGTGGCAAAAGGTCGCAAAGTTTAAGGGGGCCGAATACTTTCGCAAGGCACTGTATACATGGTCTTACGAACAGGGACTTACCATACGTCAACATATCACTGTTGCACTGTTGTAGATTTGAGCTTTGCTTTGTTACTGTGTATTTACCAAAATAAGTCATTCAAATGTTATTACTGTATGATAAACATTTTAGTATGTCATTTCTTAGTAACTAAATACTTGTCAACTCATTTCTCGAACATATATTTCCCCTTTAATAGTTATTATAACACCAAGTCAGTGGTGATGTGTCTGGGTATTACTGCTATGGTCTGTCTTACGGTCACTCTCGTCAGCTTCCAAACTAAGGTCAGTCTGCCTGAACGTTCCTCCAGCGAAAAAGGAACTTCTACAATTTAAAAGAAAGATACTATGAATGACAAATTGTTCTAAGTTGTTATTTTTAACTCGTGATCAAGTTACCTTCTCTTTTCTCTCCTTCCTTCCCTTCTGTCCTATTCAGTTTGACGTGACCTCATGCCAAGGCGTATTGTTTACCTTCTGCATGGTCATGATGGTGTCTGGACTGGTCTTGGCCATCGCCCTGCCCTACGGATATGTAAGATAATAATACACTTTCTTTGTAGAACACATTGTCATACAGGAAGACTGCTCATCAAAGTGCTATACATAGTAAGAAGTTAAACTACCCTAATCAGAACCTATATAATGAATTAGATGAATAAATTAATGCAGATGGAGACTAACATGAGGAACTAGACAGAGGTCTCTACCAAGCCTATAGCTGGGTCAGATCTATTTTAATGTGTTGGATATGATATTTCATAGATATAATATCACATGTCATGTGCTGCAGGTGCCCTGGGTGCATGGTGTCTATGGTGTCTTGGGAGCGTTACTGTTTACCATGGTAAGTGTAAAACCGATATAGTCTGATTTACTACACAGTCTATCAATGACAGCTTTCAAAGAGAGATGTACAGTCGTGGCCAAACGTTTTGAGAATGACACAAATATTAATTTTCACAGTCTGCTGCCTCAGTTTGTATGATGGCAATTTGCATATGCTCCAGAATGTTATGAAGAGTGATCAGATGAATTGCAATTAATTGCAAAGTCCCTCTTTGCCATGCAAATGAACTGAATCACCCAAAAACATTTCCACTGTATTTCAGCCCTGCCACAAAAGGATCAGCTGACATCATGTCAGTGATTTTTCTCGTTAACACAGGTGTGAGTGTTGACGAGGACAAGGCTGGAGATCACTCTATCATGCTGATTGAGTTTGAATAACAGACTGGAAGCTTCAAAAGGAGGGTGGTGCTTGGAATCATTGTTCTTCCTCTGTCAACCATGGTTACCTGCGAGCCATCATCATTGCTTTGTACAAAAAGGGCTTCACAGGCAAGGATATTGCTGCCAGTAAGATTGCATCTAAATCAACCATTTACTGGATCATCAAGAACTTCAAGGAGAGCGGTTCAATTGTTGTGAAGAAGGCTTCAGGGCGCCCAAGAAAGTCCAGCAAGCGCCAGGACCGTCTCCTAAAGTTGATTCAGCTGCGGATCGGAGCACCACCAGTACAGAGCTTGCTCAGGAATGGCAGTAGGCAGATGTGAGTGCATCTGCACGCACAGTGAGGTGAAGACTTTTGGAGGATGGCCTGGTGTCAAGAAGGGCAGCAAACAAGCCACTTTTCTCCAGGAAAAACATCCTGGACAGACTGATATTCTGCAAAAAGGTACAGGGATTGGACTGCTGAGGACTGGGGTAAAGTCATTTTCTCTGATGAATCCCCTTTCCAATTGTTTGGGGCATCCGGAAAAAAGCTTGTCCGGAGAAGACAAGGTGAGCGCTACCATCAGTCCTGTGTCATGCCAACAGTAAAGCATCCTGAGACCATTCATGTGTGGGGTTGCTTCTCAACCAAGGGACTGGGCTCACTCACAATTTTGCCTAAGAACACAGCCATGAATAAAGATGGTACCAACACATCCTCCGAGAGCAACTTCTCCCAACCATCCAGGAACAGTTTGGTGATGAACAATGCCTTTTCCAGCATGATGGAGCACCTTGCCATAAGGCAAAATTGATAACTAAGTGGCGTGCGGAACAAAACATTGATATTTTGGGTCCATGGCCAGGAAACTTCCCAGGCCTTAATCCCATTGAGAACTTGAGGTCAGTCCTCAAGAGGTGGGTGGACAAACAAAATCCCACAAATTCTGACAAACTCCAAGCATTGATTATGCAAGAATGGGCTGCCATCAGTCAGTATGTGGTCCAGAAGTTAATTTGACAGCATTCCAGGGCGGATTGCAGAGGTCTTGAAATGGAAGGGTCAACACTGCAAATATTGACTCTTTGCATCAACTTCATGTAATTGTCAATAAAAGCCTTTGACACTTATGAAATGATTATAATTATACTTCAGTATTCCATAGTAACATCTGACAAAAATATCTAAAGACACTGAAGCAGCAAACTTTGTGGAAATTAATATTTATTTAATTCTCAAAACATTTGGCCACGACTGTACTAACGCTTCAATTGTTTGCTTCCTTGTTTAGTTTTTGGCGTTTGACACACAGCTACTGATGGGGAACAAGCGCTACACAATAAGTCCAGAGGAATACATCTTTGCCACTCTCAACATCTACCTAGATATTATCTACATCTTCTCCTTCTTCCTGTCCCTGTTCGGAACAGAGAGAACAAACTGAATCCACATCCAGGCCAGCATCGCAGATCACCATCTACACAGGATCCGTATTCATAGTGTCAAACTGCATTTACACATGTAGCCAAATTCTGATAATTTTTTCACTAATTGCTATTTTGACCAATCAGATTCATCTCTAAAAATGTCTGATGTGAAAAGATCAGATGTGATTGGTCAAAATACCAATTAGTAGAGAAAGGTCTGAATTGGGCTGCAGCCTCAGAGTAGTAGTGTTGATCAAGGATTTGCCATTTAGATCAAATCAAATGTATTTATATAGCCCTTCTTACATCAGCTGATATCTCAAAGTGCTGTACAGAAACCCAGCCTAAAACCCCAAACAGCTAGCAATGCAGGTGTAGAAGCATGGTGGCTAGGAAAAACTCTCTAGAAAGGCCAAAACCTAGGAAGAAACCTAGAGAGGAACCAGGCTATGAGGGGTGGCCAGTCCTCTTCTGGCTGTGCCGGGTGGAGATAACAGAACATGGCCAAGATGTTCAAATGTTCATAAATGACCAGCATGGTCAAATAATAATAATCACAGTAGTTGTCGAGGGTGCAACAAGTCAGCACCTCAGGAGTAAATGTCAGTTGGCTTTTCATAGCCGATCATTAAGAGTATCTCTACCGCTCCTGCTGTCCAGAGAGTTGAAAACAGCAGGTCTGGGACAGGTAGCATGTCCGGTGAACAGGTCAGGGTTCCATAGCCGCAGGCAGAACATTTGAAACTGGAGCAGCAGCACGGCCAGGTAAACTGGGGACAGCAAGGAGTCATCATGCCAGGTAGTCCTGAGGCATGGTCCTAGGGCTCAGGTCCTCCGAGAGAGAGAAAGAAAGAGAGAATTAGAGAGAGCATACTCAAATTCACACAGGACACCGGATAAGACAGGAGAAGTACTCCAGATATAACAGACTGACCCTAGCCCCCCGACACATAAACTACTGCAGCATAAGTACTGGAGGCTGAGACAGGAGGGGTCAGGAAACACTGTGGCCTCATCCGATGATACCCCCGGACAGGGCCAAACAGGCAGGATATAACCCCATCCACTTTGCCAAAGCACAGCCCCCACACCACTAGAGGGATATCTTCACCACCATCCTGAGACAAGGCTGAGTATAGCCCACAAAGTATCATAATATTATATACAGGGGGATCTGATCCTAGATTAGCACTATCAGCTATAAATGCAGGCTCTGATCTCACCATCATTATGTACTGTACAGAAACCATTGACCCTTGATCCACCACCTCCTCCCACAGTCTCTGCCCCTCTAGCATGATATGGACCTATACTACTGTACCAGTATTGAGTTTTTAGCTTGTCTATTAAGCTGTTGATCTCAGCACTAATGTACAGTAGTTTTCACCCATAGGGCCACAGATCTATAGATTTACATTGCTTGCAGTAGACAGATGTGAAAGAAAAAATAACATGCAAAAATACTGAGTCTAAAATCTATAACTGACCGTAGGTGTTTGTGTCATGCAGATGTGATGTAATTGTTTTCTCCTATCTTTTAACAACAACAGTCATCTATGACACTGCTCTAAAGGAGATCCCCTCTTATCACTCCTGAACACATGAATATCAGAATCACCTTTATTCGCCAACTACATTTAAATATACCCGGGATTTGATTCAGTAAAATGGTGGTGAAAAGTCTCCTTTCCAATTGGCTTGAAGGGCATTCTAGAGTGTGCATTATTTCCCTATAATGCACAGTATATTTGCATGGCAGAATTCAATGGCTATATTTAATTTTACATGCTTTGTTTGAGCTGCATTTTAAAGCAAAAGTCAAAATAAAAACAGTATTGCTATTGTTGAATTTGATTTTCAGAACTAATACTAATGGTTTGAGCGTTCTCCGGCACTTCAGGATGGAATTCCGTTTGAGTCTTTGCATGTCAAAAAAGATTCACGTCAAATGTGTCAAATAATACTATTGCATTGGTGCTAGCTAGGTACCAAGCTAAAGCTAGCTAACTACCCCAGAAGTTGCTAATAACAGCTGTATCAAAGATATTTGCAAACATTTTTGATTCTAATCTAATTTCAAATGCTCACACAGACGTTTTCCCATTCAGTCGAACAAATAGTGACTTATTACCAACGCAGTATTGTACAGCTTTGACAGTGATCGTAATGGTGGCGCTTGGCTTGCACGTGTAAATTCAGCACACACAACATTCCATAATGGAATTGTGTTATTTGAAGTGTCAAATTAAAAGCTTATTTGACCATGTATATTTTTTGACACATAAAGACCCAAACGGCGTTCCATACTCCAGAGTGAATTTACAAACGCACCCTACATCAGTGTTATTAAATTTACATTTAACCTTTATTTAACTAAGCAAGTTAGTTAAGAACAAATTCTTATCTACAATGACGGCATACTCTGGCCAAACTCAGACAACGCTGAGCCAATTGTGCGCCACCCTATGGGACTTCCAATCACGGCCAGATGTGATACAGCCTGGATACTGGTACTCAAAGCTCTTTACATAGTAGAGAGGAACCAGAGACTGTCCGGACACCTCTTACACTGAGATGCAGTGCCTTAGACCACTGCGCCACTTGGGAGCACTTCGAGTACAGATGTAGGATCTTAATTTGATCACTTTGTTGCAGGAGAACTTTCCGGCAATGCAGAAAATGTAAAACTTGTAGTGTGTTTATGTTTTAAAATGTATTTGAGAGTTTGTCATTTGAAAATTAATCAACCAAAACAGAAATGTCCATTAATTATAATCCACATCATAATTCACATTTCCTGTTGCTGCATGATTATTTTACTGCTGCAGCAAACTGGCACCTGTGCACAGTATGTCTGTGGTTTGTTGTTTTTCTAATGCCTATCCTCCGGTCTGTCAGCTCTTAGCTTACTGTTATAAATCTCAAACAAACATAAGTTCCAGAGTATGCAGGCAATTGAATCCAATTCTGAATAAATTTGCATGTGGGCTAATTGCTTGGCTTTCCATGACTGCTTTAAATCAAGTTGCACTTAAACTGGAGATGTAATCCTGTCTATATGATGAGCCATAGTCCAATGATGTCCGTAGGGGTTTCACCACTCAACCCTGGTTGGCTGCTATGAAGTTCTAATTTATTTACAGATGGTCTAAACCAATGACTTCATACCCATTCTTTGCTGAGCATGTTTTGGGGTTAATCTGGACAACTTTTAAAATGTAGGGTTGTGGTAAATGTATTTGCTCCAGATGTTATATGTTCATGACTGAACTTGGTGGATGTTACTGTTTTTAGAGACCTAAATAGTTGTTATATTTTGTAAAATCATTTTTTTTAATTATTGTAAAAGTTAATCATTTTGAATATTGTAACTAAAAATAGTTAATCATGCTTGCAACATGTCTGATATGTACATGACAAAAATAATAGCATATTGTATTCAACCTGAAAAAATAGGAAACATACAGTACCAGTCAATTTTGGACACACTCATTCAAGGGTTTTTCTTTATTTTTTTTACAATTTTCTACACTGTAGAATAATTGTGAAGACATCAAAACTCAGAAATAACACATATAGAATCATGTAGTAACCAAAAAAGTGTTAAACAAATCAAAATATATTTTAGATTCTTCAAAGTAGCCACCCTTTGCCTTGATGACAACTTTGCACACTCTTGGCATTAACTCAACCAGCTTCACCTGGAATGATTTTTCAACATTATAGAAGGAGTTCCCACATGTGCTGAGCACTTGTTGGCTGCTTTTCCTCCACTCTGCGGTCCAACTCATTCCAAACCATCTCAATTGGGTTGAGGTCGGGTGATTGTGGAGGCCAGGTCATCTGATGCAGTACTCCCTCCTTCTTGTTAAAATAGCCCTTACACAGCCTGGAGCTGTGTTGGGTCATTGTCCTGTTGAAAAACAAATGATATACCCCCTAAGGGCAAACCAGATTTTTATTTTTATTTTTTTTATTTCACCTTTATTTAACCAGGTAGGCTAGTTGAGAACAAGTTCTCATTTGCAACTGCGACCTGGCCAAGATAAAGCTTAGCAGTGTGAACAGACAACACAGAGTTACACATGGAGTAAACAATTAACAAGTCAATAACACAGTACAAAAAAAGGCGAGTCTATATACATTGTGTGCAAAAGGCATGAGGAGGTAGGCGAATAATTACAATTTTGCAGATTATCACTGGAGTGATAAATGATCAGATGGTCATGTACAGGTAGAGATACTGGTGTGCAAAAGAGCAGAAAAGTAAATAAATAAAAACAGTGTGGGGATGAGGTAGGTGAAAATGGGTGGGCTATTTACCAATAGACTATGTACAGCTGCAGCGATCGGTTAGCTGCTCACACCATGGGATGGTGTATCGCTGCAGAATGGTTGGTTTTGCAGCAATTCGACCATGAAGGCCTGATTCATGCAGTCTCCTCTGAACAGTTGATGTTGAGATGTGTCTGTTGAACTCTGTGAAGCATTTATTTGGGCTGCAATCTGAGTTGCAGTTAACTTTTACCAAATAGGGCTATCTTCTGTATACCACCCCTACCTTGTCACAACACAACTGATTGGCTCAAATGCATTAAGAAGGAAAGAAATTCCACAAATTAACTTTTTACAAGGCACACCTGTTAATTGAAATGTATTTCAGGTGACTACCTCATGAACCTGGTTGAGAGAATGCCAAGAGTGTGCAAAGCTGTCATCAAGGTGAAGGGTGGCTACATTGAATAATTTCAAATATAACATATATTTGGATTTGTTTAACACTTTTTTGGTTACTACATGATTCCATATGTGTTACTTCATAGCTTTGATGTCTTCACTATTATTCTACAATATAGAAAATAGTAAAACATTAAGAAAAACCCTGGAATTAGTAGGTGTGTCCAAACTTTGACAGGTACTGTATTTGCTTACATAACACCATGAATGGTTCATATGTGTATGCAATTTGCGGCCTTGGAATAGTCTTATCTGAACAAATTGTAATGAATATGCAGGTGTAAATATGCGCCTCTTGATTAAGTGCATTGCGTGTTATTCCATATGAATGTGTTAGAATTATTATGATTTATTTTTACAATTCTTGCTGTACATAATACATATTTATTCATTAGAACGGGAATGTGAATGTTTATTGCATTTACCTCTAAAATAACATTTAAAAAATGGACTCGCCAATCTTCCATTTTTTTTGTATCTCAGACTAAATAGAATACAACAGAAAAATCCGTGTAGAATATAATACGCGTGTCGAAATCTGTGAACATCAAAGTAGCGCCAGAAAAAAAGCACTTCAATCAGCCAATCACGTTTCAGAATACTTTGATCTACTCGAGATGCTCATCCAATGAAAACGTTTCATGGTACAACTTCGAACTCAGCCATGTTGTGGTTTTGAATGAGGAAGAAGCGGGAGAGGTTATCGTTTAGTGAGTTTATACACCGTTTTTTTGTATTTGAAGTATTACATTGGGTTATTTTTGGCCCCTTGGTTATTTAAGAAACATCAATTGCATTGTAGAATGTGGTACTCGTGATTAAACTCAGTCAAGTGCGGATTAAAATCCTAGTAGCTAAAGCCACATACAACAAGCTTGTTAGCTAGCTAGTATAGCTAACCAGCTTTCAAGCTTGTTAGCTGTGCGAGCTAAAAAAACGAACTAATTTCAAGGGAAGGAAGGGGGAAAGTAACCTGATTAGTAGTGTTGGTCAACTAGCTACGATTTACTTGCCCCGGCCGAATGACGTTGGGTGGCTTTATGTGCTTTTGGCTGCGCTGGCAGGCAGGTTGGAAGCAACCATAGGGATACATTTTTTTCGCGGGCGGGAGGTTTTAAACTTCTCTAGCTAAACATGTTCAATAAATTTTACGAATGGATTGGAACGGGCTTCGCTAATCTCCGCTATGGACTGCCAGCTCCCGACCAACAGGATAACGTTGATACACATGGAATACAACAACGGCGTCCGATCAGGAGAAAAAGACCTATCGACTGGTAAGTTAAGGTTAATATTAGCTATAATGGCGGACTAATGTTATCTGTTACTTTATTTGTTGTTTTGAAAGTTAGTTAAATAATTTAACTTAGTTTCAGTTGGTGGTGACAAGGGATGACCAGTCAGTTTGTTTTATGACATAACTAGTTGTCTGTTAGTTATGTCTGAGTTGTAAATGTGCTGTCTAGTTCATTAGAAATTGTGGTGAGATGCTAGCAGGTATGGCACACATTGTCTGACATGTGTGAGTGGGTTGTTGAGCAATCAAACTTGCTTACTCAACAACCCCTATGTATGGAGTGGATTGTAACAGGTCGCTGTCTAAAGTGAATGTAGTTAACTAGCTATGAGAGTTCAAATGACAATACCCGCTATCACTGACTGCGTATCTGGCTTATTCTCATTTGGAATATTTTCCCCTTTTTCTCAAAGTTTGGAGGACGGAGAGGCTGTTGACCAAGCCCTAGCAGTGAAGAAATTCCGGATGGGTAAGCTTTGCTGCAGCCATGGCCATGCAGTCATGAGCATATATCTTGTGTTGTCTAACATGTTCTTGGCACTGTATACTGTGATCTATAAACAAACCATGGCTCCCTGACTTAGACTGCATGTATGTCTATTACAGGGGATCTTGTTGATACAGTAAAGACTGCGGCTGAAGGGGTGAAGAGCCATAGTGCCGATGTGGCTTTGTGGGTACGGAACAGTGTGACCCCTACCTTGAGGAACATACTGCCTGCTTCCCCTGGTCCTCTAGAAGAACACCCAGGGGAAGAGCCTCCAGAAGAGCCCCAACTGGAGCCCTCAACCTTTGCACCCCCTCCCTCAACTGTCTGGGAAGAAACTGAGGTATTGAAGCTCTGTTTCGGGGCCCATAATTTGCAAACCATCTCGGAGTAGGGTGTGCTGATCTTGGATCGGCTTTGATTTTTAAATCATAATAAATACGAGGGGGGACCTGATCCTAGATTAGCACTTCTTCTCTTAAGATACTTTTTTAATATAGGCCTAGTAGTAGATTTCTACGCATTCATTACTCCAGTTTACTGCAGTCCAGAACTTTGTTATATTCATATTGAACATTAATATCCTGTGTTTTAATGGTGGTGTTTTCAGGTCCTTGAGGTGAGGAATTCTACTCCTCTGGATAGGACTGTTGTTGCTCCCTCAACAACTTTGAAATGGAAAAGCTCTAAATCAGGCAAGACTATTGTACATTTTCTAAACTCTATTCTAAGAATGTCTTTGCCGGCTGGAAATGTCAGTAATGTCGCTATGGAAATGGTCACTCTCTTTTTCCTCCTTTCTTCACTGCAGAGTCCTATAGAATTGAGAAGTCGATGGTGGGATCGACAGTCTGCAGACGGAAAGTTTGCATGGCTCTTACACATCGTGAAGCACCCAAAACAAATGGGCACCCTGTCAGTCAGCCTCCTTCCTCCAGCAGCACCTCTAAGCCATATCCCTCTCTCTACCCGGGGAGGACCCACTTCAGAACACCTACATCAAATAGGTATTCTCATATTGCCAATAGATATAGGCCTTAATTTCTCAATGATGAAAAAAGTAATTCTGCTATTAATTAATCAAGCATTGTACGGGTGCTTGAAAACCTCAAATTAGATTGATTTTGAACCGTACCATTTCAAGGTTGTGAAAGTGTTTGCTTTGAAAATGTGCTTAAAAGTGCTTTATTTTCTGTGCGGTGATAGTGCTCCATTCACAATGATTTAATTCTGTCTGTCCGCAGACGGTTTACCTCAGCAGGGTTAGGTACAGGAAGCGGCTCCATCACCAGCATGTATGAGAAGACCTTCCCTATCCGCGTGGTGCAGAGTCCTTCACACGGCAGCTCCTCCTACCGCCTCCTCAGAGCCAGGGCTCGCTGCACTGCACAAGAGGTCAGATACCACCTACCAGTATTTTTATGGATCCCACTCGCTGCACCGTTTGCTGAACTTTTGCTATTGGGCTGTTTTGGATGAACTTTGTTATATTACTATTATTCTGCTTGTCAGCCAAGATAAACCTGAATAGGTACAATATAATAACTTTCCCCAGAGGGAAGTTTGGTTAAGAGCGTAATGTTGCATCTTTTCCATATCAAAGCCCCATTTATAATATAGTGTTGGGTTCTCTGGGTGTCTCCAGTCTGTCTGTGAGGAGGAGAAGGAGGTGTACAGACAGCTACTGGCCATGGTCTCAGGTGGACAGTCCTCCTCGTGTCACAACGGCAGCTCCCATGGCTTTCCGCACTCACACAGAGACTTGTGAGTACAACAACCACAAAGCCAATACTACAGTCCTCTCACTTCCCCAGTCGACACAGACAATTCAAATCTAATGTTTATTGGTCACATATACACATTTTTAACAGATCTTGTGGGTGTAGTGAAATGCTTGTGTTCCTAGCTCCAACAGTGCAGTAATATCTAACAACTCACAACAATATACAAATCTAAAAGTAAAAGCGTCTAAGGTGCAGGGATGAGTAACTGGGAGGTAGCCAACTAGTGATGGCTATTTAACAATCTGAGGCCTTGAGATAGATGCTGTTTTTCATTCTCTCAGTCTCAGCTTTGATGCACCTGTACTTCGTTCTAATATTTTTTATTGAACACACAAGAATGGTGTATAGGTATAAAAGACAAGTATGCAATTCTTATTTAAACATGGAAGAGCGGACAGAAACAGGAGTTCTAGGTACAAAACAAGACATACAGAACAAGGACATGTAGAAGGAAAGAGGGTAGGTGTCACCCCACCCAACTGCTCGGGTGGCAGGGCCAGCACATGCTGCCCAAAGGTAGATTAAAATATTACAATTGAGAGTGCGTTAAAATGTACAAATTCACAGTGCCGACTGGTCCACGTAAGAGAGGAAAGGCTGCCAGATTTGATCAAATGTTGATAACGTATTGTTCAGAATATATCGAATTCTTTCTAAGTGTACAGTGTTTGCCAATTCGCTGAGCCATAATTTGGTAGAGGGAGCTTCCCTCCTTTTCCAAAACAGCAAGATACAGTCTCATTTCGTCAAAAAAATGTTAGTGATGAGTTGTTTTGGGGGTTTGGTTAATCCGTTTTGGGAATCAGACACTACCAAGGTTATCAGAAGCCGGTCTGGGTCTATTGAAGTCTCTAGAACTTCAGAGAGGATCCTAAAAATTCCACACCAATAACCATACAAGTTAGAGCATAAGGCACAGCAGTGGAGTAGTGTACCCTGCGCAGCCTGACATTTATCACACATAGGGGATGTATCAGGAAATATCCTATGCAGTTTAGTTTTGGAATAGTGTAATCTGTGTAATACCTTGAATTGTATGAGATGATGTCTGGAGTTAATGGAGCAGGTGTGTATATACTCCAAGCTCTCTTCCCAGTCTGCCACAGAAATGTCCCTAGTTCTACCTCCCATTTTGCCTTAATGGCATCTGTAGGTGTGCTAACAGATTGAAGAGTGTCATTGACCAGATATCAGTTTGACTGAGGTGGGGCATATTTTTATGCATCCGTCAAACATGGAAGGTTTAGCATTCCCAAATGTCGGGAGGTGTTTTCTAATTTAGTCTCTAATCTGTAGTTATCTGAAAAAGTTACTTCTGGGAAGAGTATACATTTCCTTCAGCAAAGGAGGCAAAGGTCCCTTCTATATATAGATCCCCTATGGTATTTATCCCTCGCTCTCCCCATCGCTCAAAGGTGTTATTACGGTTAGCGGTGGCAAAGGAGGGATTCCTCGCAACAGGAAGCATGAATGCTATTGGTCTAAGATCAAAATTGACTTTAATTAGCTTCCAGATTTGGACTGCTATGTATAATAAGATTGTTACTATAACGTGACATCTCCAAATTGACAGGTGACAAAATCACAGTGCCAATAGAGAAGGGGTGACACTCCTCAAGCTCCATACTAAACCAGCTAGATGACAGCAGGATACACCTGTACTGACCTCACCTTTGTTTAAAGTGACTGATACATTTATTACATCCAATTTTTCATTATTAAAGTGGCTAGAGATTTGAAAACAGTATGTTGGCAGCAGCCACTCAATGTTAGTGATGGCTGTTTAACAGTGATGGCCTTGAGATAGAAGCTGTTTTTCAGTCTCGAGGTCCCTGCTTTGATGCACCTGTACTGACCTCGCCTTCTGGATGATAGCGGGATGAACAGGCAGTGGCTCGGGTGGTTGTTGTCCTTGATGATCTTTATGGCCTTCCTGTGACATCGGGTGGTGTAGGTGTCCTGGAGTGCAGGTAGTTTTCCTCCGGTGATGCGTTGTGCAGACCTCACTACCCTCTGGAGAGCCTTACGGTTGTCGGCAGAGCAGTTGCCGTACCAGGCGGTGATACAGCCCAACAGGATGCTCTCGATTGTGCATCTGTAAAAGTTTGAGTGTGTTTTTGGTGACAAGCCAACTTTCTTCGGCCTCCTGTTGCGCCCTCACCACGCTGCCTGTGTGGGAGGAGCATTTCAGTTTGTCCGTGATGTGTACGCCGAGGAACTTAACTTATTTTACTGTCCCCATTGATGTGGATAGGGGGGTGCTCCCCCTGCTGTTTCCTGAAGTCCACGATCATCTCTTTTGTTTTGTTGACGTTGAGTGTGCGGTTATTTTCCTGACCCTCACCACCTCCCTTTAGGCCGTCTCGTCGTTGTTGGTAATCAAGCCTACCACTCTAGTGTCGTCTGCAAACTTGATGATTGAGTTGGAGGTGTGCATGGCCACGCAGTCATGGGTGAACAGGGAGTATATGAGAGGGCTGAGAACGCACCCTGCTATGGCCTACTATGGTTTTGTCTGCAAATTTGATGATATGAGTTGGGGTGTGTGTGGCCACGCAGTCGTGGGTGAACATGGAGTACAGGAGGGGGCTGAGTATGCACTCTTGTCAGGCCCCAGTGTTGAGGATCAGCGAAGTGGAGATGTTGTTTCCTACCTTTACCACCTGGGGGGGGGGGGGGGGGCTTTCCAGAAGTCCAGGACCCAGTTGCACAGGGCGGGATTCAGACCCAGGGCCCCGAGCTTGATGATGAGCTTGGAGGGTACTATGTTGTTGAAGGCTGAGCTGTCAATGAACAGCATTCTTACATGGGTATTCCTCTTGTCCAGGTGGGATAGGCAGTGCAATGGCGATTGCATCGTCTTGGGGCTATATTGGGGCGGTAAGCAAATTTAAGTGGGTCTAGGGTGTAAGGTAGGGTGAAGGTGATATGATCCTTAACTTGCCTCTCAAATCTCTTCATGATGACAGAAGTGAGTGCTATGGGGCGATAGTCATTTAGTTCAGTTACCTTGGCGTTCTTGGGTACAGGAACAATGGTGGACATCTTGAAGCAAGTGAGGACAGCAGACTGGTATAGGGAGTAGAGGTCGATCGATTATGATTTTTCAACACCGATACCGGTTATTGGAGGACCAAAAAAGCTGATACCGATTTAATCAGACGTTTTTAAATTTTTTATAAATGTATTTGTAATAATGACAATTACAACAATACTGAATGAACACTTATTTTAACTTAATATAATACATCAATAATATCAATTTAGCCTCAAATAAATAATGAAACATGTTCAATTTGGTTTAAATAATGCAAAGACAAAGTGTTGGAGAAGAAAGTAAAAGTGCAATATGTGCCATGTAAGAAAGCTAACTTTTCAGTTCCTTGCTCATAGCATGAGAACATATGAAAGCTGGTGGTTCCTCTTAACATGAGTCTTCAATATTCCCAGGTAAGAAGTTTTAGGTTGTAGTTATTATAAGACTATTTCCCTCTATACCATTTGTATTTCATTAACCTTTGACTATTAGATGTTCTTATAGGTACTTTAGTATTGCCAGTGTAACAGTATAGTTTCTGTCCCTCTCCTCGCCCCTACCTGGGCTCGAACCAGGAACACATCGACAACAGCCACCATCGAAGCAGCGTTACCCATGCAGTGCAAGGGGAACAACTACTAGAAGGCTCAGCGAGTGACATTTAAAACATTATTAGCGCGCGCTAACTAGCTAGCCATTTCACTTCGGTTACACCAGCCTCATCCTGGGAGTTGATAGGCTTGAAGTCATAAACAGCGCAATGCTTGATGCACAACGAAGAGCTGCTGGCAAAACAGACTAAAGTGCTGTTTGAATGAATGTTTACGCGCCTGCTTCTGCTTACCACGGCACAGTCAGATACTTAGATACTTGTATGCTCAGTCAGATTATATGCATCGCAGGACACGCTAGATAATATTTAGTAATCAACCATGTGTAGTTAACTAGTGATAATGATTGATTGTTTTTTATAAGATAAGTTTAATGCTAGCTAGCAACTTACCTTGGCTTACTGCATTCGCTTAACAGGCAGTCTCCTTGTGGAGTGCAACGAGAGAGAGGCGTGTCGTTATTGCGTTGCAAGATTGAATCCCCCGAGCTGACAAGGTGAAAATCTATCGTTCTGCCCCTGAACGAGGCAGTTAACCCACTGTTCTTAGGCCGTCATTGAAAATAAGAACGTGTTCTTTAACTGACTTGCCTAGTTAAATAAAGGTATAAAAAAAATATTTTGCAAATCGGTGCCCAAAAATACTGATTTCCGATTGTTATGTATACTTAAAATCGGCCCTAATTAATCGGCCATTCCGATTAATCGGTCAACCTCTAATAGGGAGAGATTGAATATGTCCATAAACACACCATCCTGCTGGTCTGCGCATGCTCTGAGGACGCGGCTAGCAATACCGGCAGCATTTCAAGGGTTATGGAGAACAAGCGCCCACAGTCCTCTGGGGCTCTTGTTCTCCAGGCCGCGTCGATGGTGTTGTGTTATGCTCAAAGTGGGCGAGGAAGGTTTTTAGCGTGTCTGGGAGCAAGACATTGGTGTCCATGACATTGCTAGTTTTCCCTTTGTAGTCTGATTGTCTGTAGACCCTGCCACATGTCTTGTGACTGAACTTTTGAATTGCGACTCCACTTTGTCTCTGTACTGAAGTTTGTATTCAACCATATTCCCAGTCAACTTGCCATGGTTAAATGCTGTGGTTCAAGCTTCCAGTTTTGCGTGAATGCTGCCATCTATCAACTGTTTCTGGTTTGGGCCGTTTTTAATAGTCCCAGTGGGATCAACATCCCCTATACACTTCCTCAGTCACCGTTTCTGTGTATACATCAATGTTATTATCCGAGGCTACCCGGAACATATCCCAGTCTGCGTGATCAAAACAAATCTTGAAGCATGGATTCCGATTGGTCAGACCCGCATTGAATAGACCTGAGCATGGTTATTTCCTGTTTGAGTTTCTTTAGTCATGCTCAATGACATGTACTGGCAAGTTGATGCAAGTGCACATATTTTCTACTTCTCCTTGGGGTTTATAATCCTACATTTAGTCCATACATTTTTGTGTACTGGTGCTCCATTCTAGTATTCTTCTCCCCTTTTTCTTACTTCTGACCTGTGTCTGTCTCTCGCCCTCACTCACTCTCAGCACCAGCTTCCTGAATACCAGCAGACGTCTGCTCCAGTGTTCGTCCCCTGCCGGGTCAGGAGATGCCTCACGGGGCCCCAGTGGACCCCCAAGCCCCCGTCCAGAGTCCAGCCAGGGGTACAGCAACGTCCCCAGCCCAGGGGAGGGCTACTCCAGTGGGGCAGGGAACCAGCCATGGGCCTCTGACTCAGACCTCAGCCCCAGGGGACAAGAGCCAGTACAGTCTGCCCCTTCCCCAGTTACCAAACTGGACACCTTTTCTCAGGACTCACAATCATCAGGTAATGCATGAGACAATTATTTTTCACTTCCTCCAAGGGGATTCAATTAAATTCATATTAACTTAGTTCATCCCTTTCAATTGCTCGTGGGAATGAATAACGTTTATTGAATTGATGGTTGGATGCTGTAGAACCAATTTAGTGTTTTGCATCATGTTTCAATTAAAGCCTACCTGTTTGTCTCTCCTCACCATCATGTAGTTGTGGTCACCTCTTGTCTTGTTCTGTACAGCTCATGATGGGGACTCCGTAATCATTGTGAAAGAGCAGAAGGGCAAAAGGCCAGACAGTTCAAGGTAAGCATTTTGAATAGTTTGTTTCTATTGTGGGTGTGTTGTTATGTGCTTTGTTGTCCCCGTCTAGCCTGGTTACTCTATATCTCTGTCTCTGCAGTGTACCATGCTTCCAAGCTGAGCTCTGGATCAAAGAATTGTACGTTCCCTGATTCCTTACACTCATGATTGGTACCGTTTTTGTTTCTTGGTAGATTCATAGTTAGCTGTATATCGCCATGCACCAGTGCATACTAGATGCTACGTAGAAATAAAAATGAAACCCTCTTCTAACCCATTACAGAAGTCCTTTCCTCAAGTCAATTTGAGTGTCTGTGTTTCCCAGGTCTAGCATGTACGACTTCCGTGCCCGGGAGAGACGGAGGCAGATAGAGGGGCAGGAGGCCCTAACTGCTCAGCTGCTGCGACAGGTACTTTCTCTGTCCTTCTCATTGGTCTGATGTCGCTCGTCATTTCAATACATAGTCCTACACATACCTCAGCCGTGGTCCACAGAAATAACTTCTCCCTCTAGGCTTTATTCATCATTGCATAAGAATATGAAATGAGATGCTCTTTTACCACTGAAATAAACATTCACCTCTGTGGTGAATGCTCTGAACCTAACCCTCTTCTGCTGTGGTCTGTGGGTCCAGCGTATCTCAGATGACAGCCAGCTGGGCCACAGGGCCGTGGAGCTGCATGTTAGAGTCCCTCTGGAGAAGGAGGTTCCTCTGGCTCCCTTCATAGAGGAACCCAAACCCACAGAGGAGAAACCAGAGTTCCCTGAGCTCACTGAGGTACAGTCACTGTCTTTTAGTTTTGTCTATTGTGCGAAAGAGCATTGCCAATAAAATGCATTATTGTTAAGTACATTGAGGTGTTTTAAATGTAGTTTCAAATGGACTTGATCGCTGTGCGCATCAGGAATGTACATAATAATAATAATAATAATAGATTGGATTTATATAGCACTTTTCTACCAACTGAGGTTTTTATTTAATTTAAGTAGGCAAGTCAGTTAAGAACAAATTCTTATTTACAATGACGGCAAAACCCGGACGACACTGGGCCAATTGTGCGCCGCCCTATGGGACTCTCCATCACAGCAGGATGTGATACAGCCTGGATACGGGTACTCAAAGCTCTTTACATAGCAGGGGAAAACTCACCTCATCCACCACAGTGACCATTTCTGTGCCAGAACGCTCACCACATATCTGCTATCAGGAGGTGAGGAGTGATATATGCCATTTAGCCTTTAGCTCAGCCGTCTTGTTTCTTTGGCCGCGCCATCCAGGATATGGAGGGGGAGGTGGGCCGGGCGCTGACGGTAGGCAGCCAGGACGAGGTGCTGAGTGAAGGCTTCAGACTCACCATCACACGCAAAGACCTCCAGACCCTCAGCCACCTCAACTGGCTCAACGATGAGGTGAGAGCTCATCACACTGCTTCTGTTTGTCATGCTGCTGCCTGCTCATTTTTCTGTCCCTAATGTCAGTTGTTCTTATTTTAGTGTGTGAGTGACAATTGAGTGTACTGGACGCGTGTCTATAGTGTACTGGACGCGTGTCTATAGTGTACTGGACGCGTGTCTATAGTGTACTGGACGCGTGTCTATAGTGTACTGGACGCGTGTCTATAGTGTACTGGACGCGTGTCTATAGTGTACTGGACGCGTGTCTATAGTAGAGGTCGGCCGATTCTGATTTTTCAACTCCGATACTGATTATTGGAGGACCAAAAAAAGCCAATGCTGATTAATCTACCAATTATTTTATTTATTTTTGTGTGCATGTATGCATACAGTTGGAAGTCAGAAGTTTACATACACCTTAGCCAAATACATTTAAACTCAGTTTTTCACAATTCCTGACATTTAACCTGTAGTGACGCCCAGCCCGTGAACGGGACCGTTATCATCTGACACTAATTTGCATAACGCAACGGACATAAATCTTCCTAGAAAATCTTCCTATTCATGAAAATCACAAGTGAAATATATTGGAACACAGTTTAGCCTTTTGTTAATCACCCTGTCATCTCAGATTTTCAAAATATGCTTTGCAGCCAACGCTAGACAAGCATTTGTGTAAGTTTAGCATTATGCCTTGCTAGCAGCAGGCAAACTTGTCACGGAAATCAGAAAAGCAATCAAATGAAATCGTTTACCTTTGATGAACTTCGGATGTTTTCACTCACGAGACTCCCAGGTCGACAGCCAAAGTTAATTTTTTCCCAAAAGATTATTTTTGTTGGCGAAATAGCTACGTTTGTTCTTCACGTTTGGCTGAGAAATCGCCCGGAAATTGCGGTCACCACAACGCCGAAAAATATTCCAAATTAGCTCCATAATATCGACAGAAACATGGCAAACGTTGTTTAGAATCCATCCTCAAGGTGTTTTTCTGGATATCTATTCGATAATATATCCGTCGGGACAATTCCTTTTTCTCTAGGACCGATTGAAGTAATGGCTACCTCTGCACGTTACGTGAGAATCTCTCTCGGAGCCACCATGTGATCACTTACGCAATGTGCCCCATACGGCTATTCTTCAACAGAAATGCACAAAACTATGTTACAATGCTGTAGACACCTTGGGGAATACGTCGAAAGCGTAAGCTCGTTGATGGTACATTCACAGCCATATAGGGAGTCATTGGAACGCAGTGCTTTCAAAACCTGGGGCACTTCCGGATTGGATTTTTCTCAGGCTTTCGCCTGCAACATTAGTTCTGTTATACTCACAGACAATATCTTTACAGTTTTGGAAACGTTAGTGTTTTCTATCCAAAGCTTCTTTTTTTTCAAAAATGAAAATACTGCCCCCTAACACAAAGGTTAATCCTAGTAAAAATTCCCTGTCTTAGGCCATTTTGGATCACCACTTGATTTTAAGAAAGTGAAATATCAGAATAATAGATTTATTTCAGTTTTTATTTATTTCATCACATTCCCACTGGGTCAGAAGTTTACATACCCTCAATTATTATTTGGTAGCATTATCTTTTCAATTGTTTAACTTGGGTCAAACGTGTCGGGTAGCCTTCCACAAGCTTCCCACAATAATTTGGGTGAATTTTGTCCCATTCCTCCTGACAGAGCTGGTGTAACTGAGACAGGTTTGTAGGCCTCCTTGCTCGCCCACGCTTTTTCAGTTCTGCCCACAAATTTTCTATGGGATTGAGGTCAGGGCTTTCCTACCTCATGATGCCATCTATTTTGTGAAGTGCACCAGTCCCTCCTGCAGCAAAGCACCCCCACAAAATTCTGCTGCCACGGTTGGGATGGTGTTCTTCAGTTTTGAAAGCCTCCCCATTTTTCCTCCAAACATAACGATGGTCATTATGGCCAAACAGTTCTATTTTTGTTTCCTCAGACCAGACGACATTTCCCCAAAAAGTACAATCTTTGTCTCCATGTGCAGTTGTAAACCGTAGTCTGACTTTTATATGGTGGGTTTGGAGCAGTGGCTTCTTCCTTGCTGAGCGGCCTTTCAGGTTATGTCGATATAGGACTTGTTTTACTGTGGATATAGATACTTTTGTACCTGTTTCCTCCAGCATCTTCACAAGGTCCTTTGCTATTGCTCTGGGATTGATTTGCACTTTTCGCACCAAAGTACGTTCATCTCTAGGAGACAGAATGCGTCTCCTTCCTGAGTGTTATGACAGCTGCGTGGTCCCATGGTGTTTACACTTGCGCACTACTGATTGTACAGATGAATGTACTTTCAGGCGTTTGTAAACTGCTCCCAGGGATGAACCAGACTTGTGGAGGTCTACAAAATGTTTTCTGAGGTCTTGGCTGATTTCTTTTGATTTTCCAATGATGTCAAACAGAGGCACTGAGTTTGAAGGTAGGCCTTGAAATACATCCACAGGGACACCTCCAATTGACTCAAATTATGTCAAGTCGCCTATTAGAAGATACTAAAGCCATGACATTGTTTTCTGGAATTTTCCAAGCTGTTTAACGGCACAGTTAACTTAGTGTATGTAAACTTCTGACCCACTGAAATTGTGATTAGTGATTTTTTGAAGTGAAATAATCTGTAAACAATTGTTGAAAAAATTACTTGTCATGCACAAAGTAGATGTCCTGTCCGACTTGCCAAAACTATAGTTTGTTTAACAAGAAATTTGTGGAGTGGTTGAAAAACAAGTTTTAATGACACCTAAGTGTATATAAACTTCCAACTTCAACTGTATGTACAGTGGGGCAAAAAAGTAGTTAGTCAGCCACCAATTGTGCAAGTTCTCCCACTTAAAAAGATGAGAGGCCTGTAATTTTCATCATGATTACACTAGTGAATGACCTGCAGAGAGCTGGGACCAAAGTAACAACGCCTACCATCAGTAACACACAACACCGCCAGGGACTCAAATCCTGCAGTGCTAGGCGTGTCCCCCTGCTTAAGCCAGTACATGTCCAGGCCCGTCTGAAGTTTGCTAGAGAGCATTTGGATGATCCAGAAGAAGATTGGGAGAATGTCATATGGTCAGATGAAACCAAAATAGAACTTTTTGGTAAAAACTCAACTCGTCGTGTTTGGAGCACAAAGAATGCTGAGTTTCATCCAAAGAACACCATACCTACTGTGAAGCATGGGGGTGGAAACATCATGCTTTGGGGTTGTTTTTCTGCAAAGGGACCAGGACGACTGATCCGTGTAAAGGAAAGAATTAATGGGGCCATGTATCGTGAGATTTTGAGTGAAAACCTCCTTCCATCATCAAGGGCATTGAAGATGACAATGATCCCAAACACACCGCTCGGGCAAGGAATAAGTGGCTTTGTAAGAAGCATTTCAAGGTCCTGGAGTGGCCTAGCCAGTCTCCAGATCTCAACCCCATAGAAAATCTTTGGAGGGAGTTGAAAGTCTGTGTTGCCCAGCAACAGCCCCAAAACACCACTGCTCTAGAGGAGATCTGCATGGAGGAATGGGCCAAAATACCAGCAACAGTGTGTGAAAACCTTGTGAAGACTTACAGAAAACATTTGACCTCTCATTGCCAACAAAGGGTATATAACAAAGTATTGAGAAACTTTTGTTATTGACCAAATACTTATTTTTCACCATAATTTGCAAATAAATTCATTAAAAATCCTACCATTTGATTTTCTGGATTTTTTTTTCTCATTTTGTTTGTCATAGTTGAAGTGTACCTATGATAACTACAGGCCTCATCTTTATAAGTGGGAGAACTTGCACAACTGGTGGCTGACTAAATACTTTTTTGCCCCACTGTATGTGTAATAATGACAATTACAACAATACTGAATGAACAATGTCCATTTTAATATAAGTTAATATACATACATATACAAAATCTATTTAGTCCCAAATAAATAATGAAACATGCTCAATTTGGTTTAAATAATGCAAAAACACAGTGTTGGAGAAGAAAGCAAAGGTGCAGTATGTGCCATTGTAAAAAAGCTAACGTTTAAGTATCTAAGTCAGAACATATGAAAGCTTGTTGTTCAATATTCCCAGTTAAGAAGTTGTAGTTATAGGAATTATGACGCGTCTACTATTTCTCTCTAACATTTGTATTTCTTATACCTTTGACTGTTGGATGTTCTAATAGGCACTTTAGTATTGCCAGCCTAATCTAGGGAGTTGATAGGCTTGAAGTCATAAACAGTGCAGTGAATCAAGCATTGCTAAAGTTTGGGTGGATGCTTACGAGCCTGCTGCTGCCTACCACTGCTCAGTCAGACTGCTCTATCAAATGTCAAATCATAGACTTAATTATTATTTAATAAACACAGAAATACGAGCCTTTGGTCATTAGTATGGTAAAATCCGGTAACTATCATCTCGAAAACAAGACGTTTATTCTTTCATATAAAATACGGAACGGTTCCGTATTTGACTAACGGGTGACAGTCTAAATATTCCTGTTACATTGCACAACATTCAATGTTATGTCATAATTATGTAAAATTTTGGCAAATTAGTTTGCAACAAGCCAGGCGGACCAAACTGTTGCATATACCCTGACTCTGTGTGCAATAAACGCAAGAGAAGTGCACTTGAACGCGGCACAAGGAGTGACACAAATCTTTGACGTCGTCGTGCAAGAGAAGGAAGCTCCAGTAGGGTTTGTGTACTTTGGTGTTTAACGTTGTTATTATAACGTTACCCTGTTTAACAAGACATCACCTACGCCCAACTTTAGCCGTTTAGGTAGTTAGCTAAAATGTTAATCTGACATTTTATTCATACATTTCTCGAGAAATGTACTTATTGAAAGTGAATATTGCTTGAATTAATTCAATTGACAGTGGTTAGTATACGTTACTAACTAGCTGGCAACCTACCTAATAAACTTCACTTGAAAGATATCGAGCAAATGTTCTGTGTTACATTTGGTCTTTTGGCAATATAGCTAGCTAGTTTATCATGTTTTTTGTTCACCGAGGGACGCCAACTTTTTGGCATGGGCGTTTACTGTGGGGATTTCTTTAGCTAGCTAGTCCCATTATTAGCAGAGATAACTAGCTATATATGCTCTTTATAAGCTAAGTAGTAACGTTAGCTACTAACTTTAGCTGCTTTTGAGTGGCTTGAAGTGTGTCCAAGTTACAGATGAATGAAGAAACCTTTAGCTAGCCAGTTATACCAACCGTTTGTTTGTCTTTGTCCAAGTATCATGCTCTCCCAGTGGAGTGCAGGTCTACTAATTTAGGTTTAGGCTCAGTAATCTGTCCAAAATGGTTAGTTGCGAAAATTCGAATCTGCTATCAGGACAAATATGATAATGAGTCACCGATTTTATACTATGTATTTTTTATTAGCTAAGCAATAAGTGGTACATGCAATTTTGGTATATACGGGCTCTCTGTCCCACCTCGCAGGGCAAAACAGAGAACTGACAAGATGTATGTAAACAGTATGCTTTATACTGTGATAGACAGTTCCAACCCGTCTGTTGGCCTATCACAGTAGAGACTGGGCGTGGTTTAAACTTGCTCAGCCTATTGCAGGCGCTCAGGCGGGTCCCTGCCTCTTGGCGCTTCTGTTGATAGATGTAACTACCTAGATCTTATGCACAGATTCTGTCAGACCTGGGCCCTGACAGTAAATCTCAGTAAGGCCAAAATAATGGTGAGCACAAATACAAATTCCATCTAGACACTGTTGCCCTAGAGCACACAAAAAACGATACATACCTTGGCCTAAACATCAGCGCCACAGGTAACTTCCACAAAGCTGTGAATGATCTGAGAGAAAAGGCAAGAAGGGCATTCTATGCCATCAAAAGGAACATAAATTTCAACATACCAATTAGGATTTGGCTAAAAATACTTGAATCAGTCATAGAGCCCATTGCCCTTTATGGTTGTGAGGTCTGGGGTCTGCTCACCAACCAAGACTTTACAAAATGGGACAACCACCAAATTGAGACTTTGCACGCAGAATTCTGCAAAAATATCCTCCGTGTACAACGTAGAACACCAAATAATGCATGCAGAGCAGAATTAGGCCGATACCCACTAATTATCAAAATCCAGAAAAGAGCTGTTAAATTCTATAAGGTGAATTCACCAATTTGTAAGTCGCTCTGGATAAGAGCGTCTGCCAAATGACTTAAATGTAAATGTAAGTGACACAATTTCCCTAGTTAATATTGCCTGATCAAATAAATTAACTTAATATGCAGGTTTTAAAAAAAATACTTGTGTATTGAATTTAAGAAAGGCATTGATGTTTATGGTTAGGTACATTGCGAATGCGCTTTTGTTAAATTATCACCCCTTTGGCGAAGTAGTCTGTGATTCGATGATAAATTAACGAGCACCGCATTGATTATATGCAACGCAGGACAAGCTAGTTAACTACACATGGTTGTTGATATTACTAGGATAACTAATGATTATGTGAAGATTGTTTTTTATAAGATAAGTTTAATGCTAGCTAGCACCTTACCGTGGCTCCTTGCTGCACTCGCATAACAGGTAGTCAGCCTGCCACGCAGTCTCCTCGTGGAGTGCAATGTAATCGGCCTCCAAGAATGCTGATTACCGAGTTATGAAATGTTGAAATTGGCCCTGATTTAAATCGGTCAACCTCTAGTCTATAGTGTGCTGGACAGGTGTGTAGAGAATCTCAACCAATGGGTTGCAAGTGTCTGCGTAAAAAAATATATATATATATTGTTTTAATGAAAACGACTTAAACCAGGTAGAAAGTGTGTAGAAATGATAATGAACTTACATTTTAAAATATTTGAACCTCCTGATTTATTTAATATTTTCAATATAGAGAGATTAGCAGCATTCTGTGTGGTTGTTTTGTGGTCTCAAGCCAGTGAGTTTAACATACTTCATCAAGAATATGGGCAAAATTGTATTATTGACAATGAAAAACTAACCATATCATTTATACATTTACTATCAATAGCATTAAATTGTTTTCCAGATTGTATTTTGGTGATTCTTTTTTGAAATGTGAGTTGGGTCGTGACAGAGAACCTGGTTCAATTTAGGTCTTGACGAAAAACCAGTTGAGAACCACTGCAGTAGTGTACTGGACAGGATGTGTACGCAGTGGTGTACCAATGTTGTATTTTCTTCATCCGTTGCCTCTCCTTTTTACTCTGCAGGTGATCAACTTCTACATGAACCTGCTGGTGGAGCGCAGTAAGGATCCCAGCCTGCCGACGGTCCACACCTTCAACACCTTCTTTTTCCCCAAGCTACGCAGCGCAGGCTACTCTGCCGTACGCCGCTGGACCAAAAAGATGGACATCTTCTCAATGGACGTCATACTGGTGCCTGTCCACCTGGGGGTGCACTGGTGCCTCTCTGTGAGTACTGAACAGCAGCCCTGTTATAACTAACTATTATACTGCAACTCTCCTCCAGTCAGCAATGCCTGATTCCATCTAAAGAGCCGAGCTGTACTGGGCTGGCCTGGAACCTTTCTGGAAAGGACGGTGTCAAAACAAAATATCAGAGCCAGGACAGTGTGGTTCAGTTCGGCCCTATAGTGTTCGTGTGATTATCTGAAGTGTGATGTGTATTTTAACATCCTTCTCTTCGCAGGTAGTGGATCTCCGTAAGAAGAGTATCACATACTTTGATTCAATGGGAGGGAACAATGACGAAGCCTGCAGGATACTGCTGCAATATCTGCAGCAGGAAAGCAAGGACAAGAAGGGCAAAGACCTGGATACCGCAGAATGGACTGTGCAGAGCAAGAAACGCCATGTGAGTGTTATATATCTAGCAGGGATCTCGGTCAACTCAACATTCCTTAACACATCACTGACGGATGTTGCCATCTTTTAACATATCTCCAAAATATTTCTCCCATTAGGAGATTCCTCAGCAGATGAACGGAAATGACTGTGGAATGTTCACATGTAAATATGCAGAGTACGTCACCAAAGACAAGCCAATCACATTCACTCAAGTAAGTACTGTAAAACTTCAATAAATATCCCAGGAGCCAAGCTGCCCCTGTGTCTGCTTCTATTGGAGGCCAGTGTTTAATACAGTCTGTGTGCAAAGCCCGGATCACCCTGTTATGATTCAGTTTTGTCACTCATGTAATGTTCTATCACCAATAGCCCTGTTTGATATTCAGAACACTGGTTGCTAATGGAAGCACTGCATCTGTTTCACTGGTTACATGGACAGACTTGCGTTTTGACAAGCAGGGATCAATAATTTAGCCTGAGGTAGAGATTCTGTGAAATTCTACCGGAGCAGACTGGCCTAAAGCGGGCACTTATCATTTTACACCCGGCACTTGTAAGAGACTGCCGTTTATTTGCTCAAATGTGAAGCGATGGCCGGTCACTATGAGACCGCGTCGTGCTGGGGACTCTGGGTTTAATGGAAGTGTTACGGTAAGCGTGGGCAGTCCTGCCAGTACAAAAATGTCCTACAATCCAATGACTTGACTATGAGTAACTAACTCAATATTTCCCTTCCCTTTAATTGACAGAAACACATGCCCTACTTCAGGAGACGCATGGTCTGGGAGATATTGAATCAGAAACTGTTGTGATGAAATCGTGGAGAGATTTTTGAACTGATAGCTACAGTTTGCTCAAGGGGAGGTGTCTGCAATGATGATGGTGCCTAAGACGCTGTGGCTGTTAAGCTGGAGGAGGATTCAGCTGGTCTGCTCCTGGGTGGGAAAGAGACTCAGAACAGGGACCTATGACCTTAATCTGGTGGAGCTCTGAGGCCCCCCCCCCCACAAGTCCAATCCAGTGGAGGATTTGACTCTGCCATCTCTAAGGATTTGCTTATTTGGTCTTGAGCTTGAAAGGAGGAATGGAATGGAAAAGCACTACCTCATCTCAGTGTTTTATGTTGTGGTCCACTGTCACAAGTTGGGAAGTCTGGGGTCATTTTTTATCACCCAGCAAAGTTTGATTTGGTGTGGTTTTCAATAACAAATCATACTCATCAGAAATTCTTTCTAGTGAAGTTGGACCAACCAGTATTTTGTCACTGATATTTTTGTAAACTACTTAAGTACAGCTCAAAGAAAGTTTGGTGTTCTGACGCTGACACCTTATTTTTCTATAGTGTATGGTTGACACCCATACCGGGTTCACGGTTGACACCCATACCTGGTTCATGGTTGACACCCATACCTGGTTCATGGTTGACACCCATACCGGGTTCATGGTTGACACCCATACCGGGTTCATGGTTGACACCCATACCTGGTTCATGGTTGACACCCATACCGGGTTTACGGTTGACACCCATACCGGGTTGACACCCATACCTGGTTCACGGTTGACACCCATACCTGGTTCACGGTTGACACCCATACCGGGTTCACGGTTGACACCCATACCGGGTTCACGGTTGACACCCATACCGGAGAACACAGATGCAGTGACTTTCTTTGATTTATATCTGGACACCCACATTTGATTGTTTTTAGCTAAATTGAAAATATGCAACTGATTATGGTACGTGTACCATTACCTCAGAGTAATTTGTAAAGAGGTTGCTGTTGTATTGTACTTTTATTTTACCTTTTATTTAACTAGATAAGTTAGTTAAGAATAATTTCTTATTTACAATGATGGACGATGCTGGGCCAAATTGTGCGCTGCCCTATGAGACTCCCAATCACGGCCGGATGTGATACCGCCTGGATTCGAACCAGGGTGTCGAGTGACGACTCTAGCACTGAGATGTAGTGCCTTGTGCCACTCGGGAGCCCCATACTTGAGGTGACACTAATATCTTCATTGGTAATTGGACCCCAAAACAGATAAGCTGCAGTGATGCTTCCTTGTTCAGTTCCAAGACTAAATTGTAACTTGAAGTTTAGTCTATTTTGTTTAAATAAGCAAAGCAAAAAAAAACAGTTTTGGGCTTTCGTCAGGATATTTTCAACATTGTACGTACAGTTTCTTGGATAATGTATTTAATATACAGTTTGTACCTCGATCAATATTTTTTGGAAATAAATCAAGTATTGTGTATATGCCTCTGTTTGGAAAGGTGTACTGTACATGAACATACAAAGTAATAAAAGGCACATGAACAAAAACAATTTATTTCAAAAAAGCACCAAATTCAAAAACATCAAATCAAAAAAACCTCTTAAAGCTGTGTTTGTCTAGAACAGGACAATTAAGACCTGCTAGTGTGGCACATAAGTGAATAAAAGTACAATCACTAGAACCAACTTCTCTGCAAACCTTCAAATCCTAAATTGCAGCAAGATGTTTCAAGTGGACTCTTCATGTAAATCACGTGTCACTCATTCCACGGAGGGCAGAGAATCTGTGGGTTTTTTCGCTCTTCCAACTTGATTGATGAATTTAGGTCACTGATTAGTAAGTAACTCCTCACCTGGTTGTCATTTGTAAGGTTTTCAGACCACTTCCCTTTTTCCACATTTTATGTTTCAGCCTTATTCTGAAATCTATTTTTTCCTTGTTTATCTACACAATACCCCATAATGACAGGTTTACAAAAGTCTTCAGACCCTTTACTCAGTACTTTAAAGCACCTTTCACAGCAATTACAGCCTCAAGTCTTCTTGGGTTTGACGCTACAAGCTTGGCATACCTGTGGGAGAAACTCACCAAATATTCTTCTCTGCAGATCCTCTCAAGCTCTGTCAGGGTGGATGGGGAGCGTCGCTGCACAGCTCTTTTCAGCTCTCTCCAGATGTTCAATCGTGTTCAAGTCCGGGCTCTTGCTGGGCCACTCAAGGACATTCAGAGACTTGTCCTAAAGCCACTCCTGCGTGGTCTAGGGTCATTGTCCTGTAGGAAGGTGAACATTCGCTCCAGTCTGAGATTCTGAGCGCTCAGGAGCAGGTTTTCGTCAAGGATCTCTATTTTTATTTTACCTTTATTTAACTAGGCAAGTCAGTTAAGAACAAATTATTTTCAATGACGGCCTAGGAACAGTGGGTTAACTACCTGTTCAGGGGCAGAATGACAGATTTGTACCATGTCAGTTCGGGGATTTGGACTTGCAACCTTCCGGTTACTAGATCAACGCTCTAACCACTAGGATGTACTTTGCTACGTTCATCTTTCCCTCAACTAGTCTCCCAGTCCCTGTTGCTGAAAAACATCCCCAAAGCATGATGCTTCCACCACCATGCTTCACCGTAGGGATGGTGCCAGGGTTCCTCCAGATGTGAAGCTTGGCATTCAGGCCAAAGAGTTCAATCTTGGTTTCATCAGACCAGAGAATCTTGTTTCTAATGGTCAGAGTCCTTTAGATGCCTTTTGGCAAACTCCAAGCGGGCTGTCATGTGCCTTTTAATGAGGAGTGGCTTCCGTCTGGCCATTCTACCATAAAGGCCTGATTTGATGGAGTGTTGCAGACATGGTTGTCCTTCTGGAAGGTTCTCTCATCTCCAAAGAGGAACTCTGGAGCTCTGTCGGAGACACAATTGTGTTCTTGGTCACCTCCCTGACCAAGGCCCTTCTCCCTCAATTGTTCAGTTTGGCCAGTTTTCAAATTTCTTCCATTTTAAGAATTATGGAGGCCACTGTGTTCTTTGGGACCTTCAATGCTGCAGAAATGTTTGGGTACCCTTCCCCAGGCCTGTGCCTCAACACAATCCTGTCTTGGAGCTCTACAGACAATTCCTTTGACCTCATGGCTTGGTTTGAATACTTATGTAAATACATTTTTCTTCTAAAAATCTGTATTCACTTTGTCATTATGGGGTATTGTGTGTAGATAAGGAAAACATGTTAATGAATCCATTTTAGAATAAGGCTGTAATGTAACAATGTTGAAAAGTGAAGCGGTCTGAATACTTTGCGAATGCACTGTCGGTCTTAATTGAAAGGAAAAGCAGCAGACGCTACTAGGCCCTTCATGGAGTGACACTGACACTCCTGAATGAATATCTGAACTATGGAAAAGGGCAAGAGCATTTTGACATTTCAAACTAAGGCTGAACATTTTATTTGAGTTAAACAACAATCTGGAATGATGACGGCCTCAAAATAAATATGACGGATAGTGTATCAAACATTGAATTGTGGTTTCCTCAATCTAAGAAAAGTATTCCTGTTTATCAAACATCTGCAGACAATGGATGCATGTTTCCAGATAGTAATGTAGTGTGTAGCACTCTTTAAATCCCCTCTTGATGAAATCTAAGGCATTTCTGTGATTCTTACTTCCTACCACAAATGAATTAATGATTCATAGAGATTATTACTGGTGTCAACAAATCAATGGAAAGGAACAAGATAAAACAAATTACAGATTTATTCTACAGCATTGATCACTTAGAAGAAATGTTCAAATGCCTACCGGAAGTCGTCTTTGGTAACAAACAAAACAAATCTACCAATATTTGGTTAACCAACAACAATAAGGACCCTATCTGGCTGGACAAGGTCGTCTGTATCCCATTGTTAGATGGTGTGAGGCCTTCTGCAAGATGTCTGAGGGATTTGCTCCAATCTCATGAAGCATTCCCTTTCACGCAGCCATCTCACTGTCATTAGATGACAATGAGGCTGATAGTCGTACAACTCAAGGTTTTGGATTAAGTTCAACTCAAATGAAAGCCACTGATAGCAGAATGACACATTTGCATTTCAAAAGTCACTATTGACAAACAGTCCATTTGTTTTCACCTGAAATATAAGTATTGCATTATTGTAGACAATAAATTAATTGCATAGATCACTGGCCATTTTGAGAAATAACAGTCGGATTAGAGGTTTGACCTTGGATGGTGGCCTAGTTTCTGAACATAGGACAGAAGAGTGAGGATATGGACACAGTACCTGCTGTGACTGTGAGAGCCGCCTTGAGAACCATGGAAGTTGTGATCTCATAAAACATCTCAGAACCTTGCACATTATTAACATTGTGCAAGGTTCTACATTGCTCTAGGAGGTAATATAACTTTTTAGACACTGCATTCCCTAACCACTGACTGAATGATTACAATTTGGGACACATTTCAGAAATTATTTGTAAGAGGTATAACACATTATCTTGGACTGATGAGCAGTACGCACACCAGTGTGAAATTGCCAAAACCTGTTGACACAGATGGATTGGAAATCTCAAACATTTAAAGCCTTTTCCACGTGATTGAAAATAAAACCAGAGATGGAGAAAAACAAACACACAGTTCTCACTAGCAGGAGTACTACTATGACTGGAAGTGCCTTCTTCTTATCAGGTTAGGAGAATTTACGAAGCAAGTTAGGATCATTATCGTGGCAGGTTAAGGTTAGGAAAAGGGTTAGGGTTCGCTAAAATGTTCTAAGCTGCTACGACAATTCCGGCCGTAGCTGTATTCCTTGTAGTCACACCCCAAAACACAAATGACAGTAATGGTAGACACTATTTCAAAAAAAGACAACAAATATGTATTTTTTACTTGAATCTACTGTCCAAAGAAACAAGTACCTACTCAATGCACACTACCAAAAATAACATTGATCAATCTTAAAAATACTAAATGGATTTTTTTTTTTTTTAAATCAAGAAAACTTTCTTTAAATAAACAAAATTTTCACTCATAATCAAAACAAACAAACAAAAACAGAGGAATCAACAGACGGAGAGAAAGCTGGAATCAAAAAGGCACGGCAACGTATCTCAGTACTGGCCATACTTTTTGGATCTCTAATTTACTTCTTCAACTACTAGCTCAACACTCAGTGATATGAACTCCTAAGAACAACGTTGGGTCTGTTTAAATGGTAGCAGCTTAACCCACTAAAACCAAATTGAAAGACTTATGTTGTTGGGTAGCATTGGAGCAATACATTCACAAAATATAACAACTAAATTACTCTGTCAAATTTTATTGTGCGCATATTTTTCATTTTCCCTGTATAATTTTATTATAATTAGCCAGAATCTGGAAATAATAATTTCAATATATTTGATTGTCTTAAGCGTTCTATCTAAATATCTATTTAAATTGTGACAATTTGAACTAGGGACCCAAGTGCTAAAAACAGTAAGACCACTTCCAATAATGTTTCATTCTCCTGCAATTCTTGTCCCTTTAGAGAGAAAACAGGTGATACCACCAGATGACACACATCTAAGTAACTTGAGCAGTTTGTTCAGCCTTCTCTCTTCAAACAATTACACAATTAAAACAAGCAGCGTGAAGTGAACAAAAACAACAATGGCATTGTGAAATTAAGAAACAAATCATTGATCATTTACTTGTTGAATCTGTGCAACAAAAACAAACTGATGAAAAGCTTAAAAATAACATGACCAAAAAAAATCTGCATATAAAAAATGTCCAACTAAAACTAAAGGACGACTCTAAAATGACACATGGTGGTGTAACTTATATTGCTGCTTTTCATTCTCCCCAGAATAGTGTGAAAAATAATTTGTTAATACGTGCACAGAAAATAATGTGTGTGGTGTGTTTTTCTCTTTCTTCGACAAAAGAGTCATGTTCTGTTATCAAAATAGATGTTCCACGTGTCCCAACTCTGATTTGAAAATATCCTTTTGTCTTTAGTGTGACAGTCTGGTCCGTATTCCTCCATCTGTCTGGTGTGCACTGCCCAGAGTCACTATGAGCTGAGCTGTATGGGCGGCAGGTTGCCCAGGAGACAGACTCTAGTAAACCCACCAGTGTCTCCTCTTCACTTGCTGTGCTGGTAGGAGTAGTCTGCGTGTTCTGTGGGGGTCTCCAGGGCAACCTGTTGTAGGACGGCAAGTTCCTGTTAATATATTGAAGAGGTGAGGAGGCTCAATTGATCAGTGAACCGTCAGTGAAGTGACTGTAGGAGGACGTTTCTCACCTCGACTGAAACGTTGCTTTGAGGCACTTGGGTGTACTGAGGGATGTAGGTCCCTTGCATTGATGTGTTTGCCGGCATATACTAAAATAGAGAGGAGAAACATCTTAGAAAGTAATCATTTTAGAACCTATTCATGTGTCTGAATAAAACTGTCTTTATGGGGGGGTGGAAATTGGCATTAGGATTTACACTGCGAACACAATGTCTTTGTCCAATGTATGCCTCTGTGTCTATAGTTGTGTTCTGTGGGGACTGACCGTGCCACTGCTGCCCATAGAGAGGTGGCTGAGCTGCTGTGTGGGAGGCCCCATCATAGAGGTGGGCTGGATGGACATGGTGTGGTCCATGCCCTGTGTCAGGAGTTGGCCCTAAGGACACACACAGAGAGTTGTCATACACACAGTCAAACAAATGCATGTATGCACATACACACAGGTGTCTCAGCTCAAACATCACAGAGAGCATTTGTTTATCCTTAACAGGTGTGTCTCTCTCAAACAGAGACGGATCACACTGATTCACTAATAGGCAGTAACAGACCCACAATAACAGTAGCGGTGGGTACAACTTACTGAGGTCTGCATGAGGTATGACTGATGATGCATCCAGGACTGTGGACTGTGGATCTGCAGCAGAGTGAAGGCACAACATAAGATTGATTTTTGCAGATTTTCAAAATAAGAAATACAACAGACTGTGTACTGACCAGGTAGGTATTTACATGAAAAATGTAATAGACCATGTACTGACCAGGTAGATATTTACAGGAGAAATACAACAGACCATGTACTGACCAGGTAGGTATTTACAGGAGAAATACAACAGACCATGTACTGACCAGGTAGGTATTTACAGGAGAAATACAACAGACTGTGTCAGGGGTGTAGCCACACCCACCACTGGGGAACATTTAAGTCATTTGGCAGACGCTCTTATCCAGAGCGACTTACAAATTGGTGAATTCACCTTATGAACCAGGCCCACCCAATCAGATTGAGCTTTTTATTTGTCAGCGTTTTACCTAAACATGCAAACACCATCAGACCGATTCCTAGCAAGCAGGGCACTGGGTTGGTCAGATATGATTAAATATAACAGAACAGTTGAACTGGAATGACATTCACTTTCACGGGATTGGTTGCCAAAAATAACTAACTGAAAGCCACACCCATAATAGCCACTAATATGACCACACTGAGACATTATGTCACTGTGCTTCTATTGCTTTCTGCACCATGCCATCGCCTACTTCAGTTGTTCATTTAGCAAACAAGACAGGTCATGATCCAGTGCCTTTATCACAGTCAACACATCTATATTTAAGCTTTAATTAGCTTTACAAATGCTACATTTTCTCTCAGTCTCATGTACAAATGTGTAGAATAGCACAAGATTTGCTATAAAACAGCACATTTTTCTCTTTGACTCAGACCCATGTAAAATGTGTAAGATTACATGAAGTTAGCTGCTTCCCTCCCCCAAAACAGATGGTGTACTGAGCTTTTACGTATTTATAGGGGAAATACATACACATTTTAATAATTTAGCAGACACTCTTATCCAGAGCAACTTACAGTAGTGAGTCCATACATTTTCATACTTCTTTGTACTGGTCCCCTGTGGGAATCAAACCCACAACCCTGGCATTGAAAGCACCATGCTCTACCAACTGAGACACATGGGACAACTGACAGTGTACTGACCTGGTAGATACAGTATTTACAGGAGAGATACAACAAGACTGTCCTGACCTGGTAGGTATTAACAGGAGAGATACAACAGACTGTCCTGACCTGGTAGATACAGTATTTACAGGAGAGATACAACAGACTGTCCTGACCTGGTAGGTATTAACAGGAGAGATACAACAGACTGTCCTGACCTGGTAGGTATTAACAGGAGAGATACAACAGACTGTCCTGACCTGGTAGATACAGTATTTACAGGAGAGATACAACAGACTGTCCTGACCTGGTAGGTATTAACAGGAGAGATACAACAGACTGTCCTGACCTGGTAGGTATTAACAGGAGAGATACAACAGACTGTCCTGACCTGGTAGGTATTAACAGGAGAGATACAACAGACTGTCCTGACCTGCTAGGTATTAACAGGAGAGATACAACAGACTGTCCTGACCTGGTAGATACAGTATTTACAGGAGAGATACAACAGACTGTCCGGACCTGGTAGGTATTTACAGGAGAGATACAACAGACTGTCCTGACCTGGTAGGTATTAACAGGAGAGATACAACAGACTGTCCTGACCTGGTAGGTATTAACAGGAGAGATACAAAAGACTGTCCGGACCTGGTAGGTATTTACAGAAGAGATACAACAGACTGCCCTGACCTGGTAGGTATTAACAGGAGAGATACAACAGACTGTCCTGACCTGGTAGGTATTAACAGGAGAGATACAACAGACTGTCCTGACCTGGTAGGTATTAACAGGAGAGATACAACAGACTGTCCTGACCTGGTAGATACAGTATTTACAGGAGAGATACAACAGACTGTCCTGACCTGGTAGGTATTAACAGGAGAGATACAACAGACTGTCCTGACCTGGTAGGTATTAACAGGAGAGATACAACAGACTGTCCGGACCTGGTAGGTATTTACAGAAGAGATACAACAGACTGCCCTGACCTGGTAGGTATTAACAGGAGAGATACAACAGACTGTCCTGACCTGGTAGGTATTAACAGGAGAGATACAACAGACTGTCCTGACTTGGTAGGTATTAACAGGAGATATACAACAGACTGTCCTGACCTGGTAGGTATTAACAGGAGAGATACAACAGACTGTCCTGACCTGGTAGGTATTAACAGGAGAGATACAACAGACTGTCCTGACCTGGTAGATACAGTATTAACAGGAGAGATACAACAGACTGTCCTGACTTGGTAGGTATTAACAGGAGATATACAACAGACTGTCCTGACCTGGTAGGTATTAACAGGAGAGATACAACAGACTGTCCTGACCTGGTAGGTACAGTATTTACAGGAGAGATACAACAGACTGTCCTGACCTGGTAGGTATTAACAGGAGAGATACAACAGACTGTCCTGACCTGGTAGATACAGTATTTACAGGAGAGATACAACAGACTGTCCTGACCTGGTAGGTATTAACAGGAGAGATACAACAGACTGTCCTGACCTGGTAGGTATTAACAGGAGAGATACAACAGACTGTCCTGACCTGGTAGGTATTAACAGGAGAGATACAACAGACTGTCCTGACCTGGTAGGTATTAACAGGAGAGGTACAACAGACTGTCCTGACCTGGTAGGTATTAACAGGAGAGTGCATGTAGGGGGGGAGGGAGGTCTGAGCGATCATTCTGTTGGGGGCCATACTGTAGGGAGCTGAGTAGAACCTGGAGACACACACAGACAGAGAGAAGAAACCCATCAGTATCCAACACATACTGCTTCCCCTGCAGTACATATGTCTAGGATTATCTCTGTGAGGTTTAGTGGAGTATCTGAACTCACCCATTCTGTAAGGCTGTGGTGGGGTCATAGGTCAGTGTCATTCCTCCCTGTGGTCAAACAGATACATGCAGTAAGCACACATACATTATTACATTATATTTTTTATTTTCTTTAACCTTTATTTAACTAGGCAAGTTAGTTAAGAACAAATTCTTAATTACGATGATGGCCTACCCAGGCCAAACCCTCCCCTAACCCGGAAGACGATGGTCCAATTGTGCTCCACCCTATGGGATCAAACCAGGGTGACACCTCGAGCACTGCAATGCAGTGCCTTAGACTGCTGTGCCACTTGGGAGCCCCTGCATTTGACTGAGAAATAACTAACCACATAGAAGTTGGAACAAGACAAACATTTTAGCTTTAACATTATTGTACTTGATAGAGTACAAAATGACCTGAACAGCCTTGATAAAATGACCTCAACAGCCTTGATAAAATGACCTCAACAGCCTTGATAAAATGACCTCAACAGCCTTGATAAAATGACCTGAACAGCCTTGATAAAATGACCTGAACAGCCTTGATAAAATGACCTCAACAGCCTTGATAAAATGACCTCAACAGCCTTGATAAAATGACCTGAACAGCCTTGATAAAATGACCTCAACAGCCTTGATAAAATGACCTCAACAGCCTTGATAAAATGACCTCAACAGCCTTGATAAAATGACCTCAACAGCCTTGATAAAATGACCTGAACAGCCTTGATATAATGACCTGAACAGCCTTGATATAATGACCTGAACAGCCTTGATAAAATGACCTCAACAGCCTTGATAAAATGACCTCAACAGCCTTGATAAAATGACCTGAACAGCCTTGATAAAATGACCTGAACAGCCTTGATAAAATGACCTGAACAACCTTGATAAAATGACCCTAATAGCTTGATAAAATGAGAGGCTACGGGGACCATAGCAGACTGTTTACTGTCTCCATGAGATGCTACGGGGACCATAGCAGACTGTTTACTGTCTCAATGAGAGGCTACGGGGACCATAGCAGACTGTTTACTGTCTCAATGAGATGCTACGGGGACCATAGCAGACTGTTTACTGTCTCAATGAGATGCTACGGGGACCATAGCAGACTGTTTACTGTCTCAATGAGATGCTACGGGGACCATAGCAGACTGTTTACTGTCTCAATGAGAGGCTACGGGGACCATAGCAGACTGTTTACTGTCTCAATGAGAGGCTACGGGGACCATAGCAGACTGTTTACTGTCTCAATGAGAGGCTACGGGGACCATAGCAGACTGTTTACTGTCTCAATGAGAGGCTACGGGGACCATAGCAGACTGTTTACTGTCTCAATGAGAGGCTACGGGGACCATAGCAGACTGTTTACTGTCTCAATGAGAGGCTACGGGGACCATAGCAGACTGTTTACTGTCTCAATGAGAGGCTACGGGGACCATAGCAGACTGTTTACTGTCTCAATGAGAGGCTACGGGGACCATAGCAGACTGTTTACTGTCTCAATGAGAGGCTACGGGGACCATAGCAGACTGTTTACTGTCTCATAATGAGATGCTACGGGGACCATAGCAGACTGTTTACTGTCTCAATGAGATGCTACGGGGACCATAGCAGACTGTTTACTGTCTCAACCATGCAGACTGTTTACTGTCTCAATGAGATGCTACGGGGACCATAGCAGACTGTTTACTGTCTCAATGAGAGGCTACGGGGACCATAGCAGACTGTTTACTGTCTCAATGAGAGGCTACGGGGACCATAGCAGAGTGTTTACTGTTTCAATGAGAGGCTACGGGGACCATAGCAGACTGTTTACTGTCTCAATGAGATGCTACGGGGACCATAGCAGACTGTTTACTGTCTCAATGAGAGGCTACGGGGACCATAGCAGACTGTTTACTGTCTCAATGAGAGGCTACGGGGACCATAGCAGACTGTTTACTGTCTCAATGAGAGGCTACGGGGACCATAGCAGACTGTTTACTGTCTCAATGAGAGGCTACGGGGACCATAGCAGACTGTTTACTGTCTCAATGAGAGGCTACGGGGACCATAGCAGACTGTTTACTGTCTCAATGAGAGGCTACGGGGACCATAGCAGACTGTTTACTGTCTCAATGAGAGGCTACGGGGACCATAGCAGACTGTTTACTGTCTCAATGAGAGGCTACGGGGACCATAGCAGACTGTTTACTGTCTCAATGAGAGGCTACGGGGACCATAGCAGACTGTTTACTGTCTCAATGAGAGGCTACGGGGACCATAGCAGACTGTTTACTGTCTCAATGAGAGGCTACGGGGACCATAGCAGACTGTGTACTGTCTCAATGAGAGGTTACGGGGACCATAGCAGACTGTTTACTGTCTCAATGAGAGGCTACGGGGACCATAGCAGACTGTTTACTGTCTCAATGAGAGGCTACGGGGACCATAGCAGACTGTTTACTGTCTCAATGAGAGGCTACGGGGACCATAGCAGACTGTTTACTGTCTCAATGAGAGGCTACGGGGACCATAGCAGACTGTTTACTGTCTCAATGAGATGCTACGGGGACCATAGCAGAGTGTTTACTGTCTCAATGAGAGGCTACGGGGACCATAGCAGACTGTTTACTGTCTCAATGAGAGGCTACGGGGACCATAGCAGACTGTTTACTGTCTCAATGAGAGGCTACGGGCACCATAGCAGACTGTTTACTGTCTCAATGAGAGGCTACGGGGACCATAGCAGACTGTTTACTGTCTCAATGAGAGGCTACGGGGACCATAGCAGACTGTTTACTGTCTCAATGAGAACTCACCGTTTCTCCATCTCTTGTCCAGGGACGGCCATGCTGCAGGTACTTTCCCTGGCTCTGTCTCTTCTTCTGTCCTCCGTCTGCAAACTTACATAACAGGGGTTCCGAGGGCACTGTGTTGGGGGGAAGAGGGTTGAGTGACTGTGGAACACTGAAGGGGCTATTCTGTGTGTATATTGTTTATTAAAATAGGACCGTGAATCCTGATACTGTGGAAGAGCCTTTCTGTTACTCCTGACCTGCTCCTTAGCTTCATACAGAAATGTCTGATGAAAACAACACCTGTTCAGGTAGAGATGTCTCACCTGGAACTCCAGGTGGAGTCTTGATATATTTGCCGTTGAAATGTTGAATGATAGTCTCACATTTCTCTGTTGACTCCATCCTAAAAAGAAAGCGTGATTCAAAGGAGGATGTGATGTACTATCGCCAATGACCAGCAGAGGGTCCAGCAGATAGTTGAGTTCACCTGGCAAGCCAGCTATGTCTTAACCTGACGAACCAGGCGTAAAGAAACATCTGAGCGGGGTCTACAGAAACCGGATGCATTAGGTTCTCAGGCTCCGCCCCTTCCTCTATGCTTTTGCCCTAAACCGGGTGCTTCCGGTTTCAGTCGACCCTGCTGAGGGTGGCCACGCGTTGACAAGGCATATGAACCCATAACATTGCATTTGTCACTGTTTAAATATGGAGGTTCGCATTACTCAGCACGAGAGAGTCTGTTTATGCTTCTCCTACATAGCTGTGAAATGATTTACCTGGCAAAGCCCACTCCTCTGCTGGTGCCATTGGCATCTCTAAGGATGCGTGTAGAGATGACCTGACTGAAGGGCTTCAGCATATTCTCCAACTCCTGCTCATCCAAAGACACAGGCAGGTTGGAGATGTACAGGTTAGTGGGGTCCTGCTCCTGTTGCTGTGGGGGAACGGAGAGAGAAAGGGAGGGGGGAACAGGGTTAAATCTGCTCATCCAAAGACACAGGCAGGTTGGAGATGTACAGGTTAGTGGGGTCCTGTTGCTGTGGGGGGATGGAGAGAGAAAGGGAGGGGGGAACAGGGTTAAATCTGCTCGTCCACAGACACAGGCAGATTGGAGACCAGGTTAGTGGGGTCCTCTCACTCTGGGGGGATGGAGAGAGAAAGGGAGGGGGAACTTCACCCTGCCTCTCTCCACAGGCAGAACCACCTCTCACTCTGCTTCACCCTGCCTCTCTCCCTCTAACCACCTCTCACTCTGCTTCACTCCCTTCCTTCCTTTAACCCCTTCTCTTGCTCCGCCTCTAACCACCCCTCTACCTCGGCCTCACTCCCTTCCTTCCTTTAACCCCTTCTCTTGCTCCACCTCTAACCACCCCTCTACCTCGGCCTCACTCCCTCTAACCACCCCTCTACCTCGGCCTCACTCCCTCTCTCTCTGCCCCCCCTATCCCTATCCTCAACACGTTATTAGACAGCCAGTCACTGAGGAGAGAGAAAACAGGTACATTGTGTTAGACTAGCTGTGTTAACAGGACAGAGGGTTCATGCGTCTGTCAGGTAATATCATATCACAGTATAATTGCTATGCAATGGGCTCTGAGTCTCCACAGATATTCTCTACAATGATTGTGTGATCTTTGGACAGAGATCTTGAAATTTGGACAGAGATCTACAGACTTTTGGAAATCATTCTGATTAATCTCTATGGCTCCACACACCATCATATTCCCAATGGGGATCTGGTCAGGGCATGACAAAATGTGTCAGTCACATGCATAATCCTGACCTTGAATTCATATGCTCTTCTGGCTTGCATATATCAGTAAAATGATGGTTACTGGCCCAATGCTCTTCAGCTATGACAAATGCCATCTGAAACTCAGAGTCAAGAAGTCCTCGGAAAAACTGAGTTTTTCTTGAAATACCTGAATTATGCTTTTGATTAATTCAAGTGATTTCCACTTCTACTCCGTATGCTACCTGCCTGCCCAAACTACCTGAATTGGAATAACAGCAAAGTAAGATAGCCGTATGATAGCGTATCTGAATCTCAACCATAACGGTTTTGCATATTCATTAGTGTGTCGAAGTGAATAAAACACTATAAAATGCATTTCAGATTAATCTACATCATGAATTATGTATAGTTTAATCACTGTGACCTGTATTGAAGGTGATTTCTCTCTACGAGGAACACAGACGGACACACACACACACACACACACACACCCACGTGGAACACACACACACACAGCCCATGAGGAACACACACACACAAAGCCCACGAGGAACACACACACACACAGCCCACGAGGAACACACACACACAGCCCACGAGGAACACACACACAAGGAACACACACACACAGCCCACGAGGAACACACACACACACACAGCCCACGAGGAACACACACACACACACAGCCCACGAGGAACACACACACAGCCCACGAGGAACACACACACCCACACACACACACACACACACAGCCCACAGGATCAGAACAAACAGAGGATAATTTCACCAGAAATGACTCACGAGGGCCTCCCCAGTGGCGCAGTGGTCTAAGGCACTGCATCGCAGTGTTAGAGGCGTGACTACAGACCCAGGATTCGATCCCAGCCTGTGTCGCACCCGGCCATGATTGGGAGAACCATGAGGTGGCGCACATTTGGCCCAGCGGTGTCCGGGTTAGGGGAGGGTTTGCATGCACGCTGACACGGTCGCCAGGTGTACATTGTGTTTCATCCAACAAATTGGTACGGCTGGCTTCCGGGTTAAGCGAGTAGTGTGTCAAGCAGCAGGGCGGCTTGGCAGGGTCGTGTTTCAGAGGACGCACGGCTCTCGACCTTCGCCTCTCTCAAGTCCATACGGGAGTTGCAGCGATGGGACAAGACTATCTACCAATTGGATACCACGTAATTGGTGAGAAAAAGGGGTAGAAAGTAAAAAATAAAAATAAATGACTCACTAGGTTGTAAACCTCCCAATGAACAATGAGGTTGTAAACCTCCCAATGAACAATGAGGTTGTAAACCTCCCAATGAACAATGAAGTGTGCATTCTCTAATTCTCTCCTTCTCTCTCTCAGAGGACCTGAGCCCTAGGACCATGCCCCAGGACTACCTGACATGATGACTCCTTGCTGTCCCCAGTCCACCTGGCCGTGCTGCTGCTCCAGTTTCAACTGTTCTGCCTTATTATTATTCGACCATGCTGGTCATTTATGAACATTTGACCATCTTGGCCATGTTCTGTTATAATCTCCACCCGGCACAGCCGGAAGAGGACTGGCCACCCCACATATGCTCTCTCTAATTCTCTTTCTTTCTCTCCCTCGGAGGACCTGAGCCCTAGGACCATGCCCCAGGACTACCTGACATGATGACTCCTTGCTGTCCCCAGTCCACCTGGCCGTGCTGCTGCTCCAGTTTCAACTGTTCTGCCTTATTATTATTCGACCATGCTAGTCATTTATGAACATTTTAACATCTTGGCCATGTTCTGTTATAATCTCTACCCGGCACAGCCAGAAGAGGACTGGCCACCCCACATAGCCTGGTTCCTCTCTAGGTTTCTTCCTAGGTTTTGGCCTTTCTATGGAGTTTTTCCTAACCACCGTGCTTCTACACCTGCATTGCTTGCTGTTTGGGGTTTTAGGCTCGGTTTCTGTACAGCACTTTGAGATATCAGCTGATGTACGAAGGGCTATATAAATAAATTTGATTTGATTTGAGGTTGTAAACCTCCTAATGAACAATGAGGTTGTAAAACCTCCCAATGAACAATGAGGTTGTAAAACCTCCCAATGAACAATGAGGTTGTAAACCTCCCAATGAACAATGAGGTTGCAAACCTCCCAATGAACAATGAGGTTGTAAACCTCCCAATGAATGCCAGGCAAACATACTGAAATAATACATGTGATTTATTCGGTATGCGAGAACTATGGTTGCAAAATAGGAATGTTGGAACAAGGAGAACATCCGGTATCCGCAAATCAGGATTTCTGGAAAATCAGTGAATGTATTGAAGTTCCCGCAATTTTGCAACGCTAGTGAGAACCCTTTTGTGAATGTCAGTGATCCAGCCCAAGCTTCTCTGTGGGGTTTGGCATGTGACGGTGATGGTGATGGTTGGAACAGTATGTGTGTGGTTTTAAAGTGTGTGTTTGGTGTGTGTTGTTGATGATGTGGCACTGAGGCGGAGGTTGGAGCTGTGTGTGAGAGTTTATGGTTGCCAAATGTGTGGTTTGAGATTGTGCCGAGGGGCTGGCCGGTGGGCCGAGGCTCATGGCTGGGCCCTGGTGACTGGGCTGGGAAGGCTGGGGGAGAAAGCTGCTCAGACAGTGACGCAGCCTCCTGCCTCACCACCAAGGAGAACAGGCTAGCCCTTTGTACAGGGTGCTGAGGAAGCAGTAGCTGCCTGCCTGGGACACACTACCCATGCACCTCTCTAAGACACACACAACTCGGTGCACACACACGTACATACATACAAAAGTCCTCACACACACACTCATAGGCAGGAGACGAGTTAGGGAGGAGGAGACGTCTTACCTTAGCCATCTGAGCCTGGACTCCACCAGCCTTCAGTGCTGTCACTGCTTTCTGTGCCGCTGACGGACTGTCAAAGTCTACAAAGCCATAGCCTGCAGACAAAGACAGACATACTTTGATTTGTGACTCTGAGAAATACACAATGTGGCAACAGTCTAGGGGCAGGAGTTTTGTGAAAACTTCAGGCACTAATTAGACTGTAGCTAGTGCCCAGAGTTGTTCCTGGACAGGTGAAGGGTCATGATAATGAAAATCTCCTGGCCCTTTAAAGTACTATCTTATCTTATGCCTGACATCAACTTCTGGAAGCACTACTGTGATGTACTCAGGTAATGTACAGTACGCTGTGAATGGAGGTCAAACAGCAGGCAGGTTTGGGATCATGTTGAAGAACAGAAAAACTCTACCGTGGTCAGATGTGGAGTTATGTAACCAATGCTCCCGCTGTCCAAAGTGGTGTTCTGGTTACATCATGACACACATGACACTCTCTGGGATGTTCGAGCTTTGTGTGACATACAGCGACATGTAGGTGCAGTGTGGGTGTTTGTCACAAAACACCTCTCCTCACCTTTGCATGTGTTAGTGGTCTTGTCCAGGATGGCTTTTGTGGACACAATTTTCCCATACCTTTAAAACACAAAGATGGATGGATGGTCAGGGTTTCTAGGGACCAAACAAGGCTTCTACTCTACAGACCATTTTTTTCATTACTATCATCATATCATGTTAGCAACGTTGACAGGACTGAAGTATTATAATGGCTTTGGGTTGTAATCTAGTTCGAAGTGATTACGGTATGTGAATCTAACAAATTGATCTGTGGAGATAAATGTTTTGAGAGGTGGAATGTGGTAGAGAGTAGAACCAGGGGACTAATTCTCTTAAGGAATCCTACTGGAATGTGGTTTTAACCAATCAGCATTCAGGATTAGACCCACCCGTTGTATAAAATCCAACATCACGCCATCAATGTCTATGAGGTGCATCATAAACCTGTCATGTCAAGATGGAGAACACAGTGAATTGGAGTGTTGTTGTACTAAAAATGAACAGACATGCAGTCCTGTGATTCAGACAGAAATTGAATGGAATGGAAATTGTAGATGAGCAATGACACACTGTTTAGTTGTGAATATAAATAAACTGATACGATTTCCCTCTGTTGCTGAGCAACCAGACATTGCTGTATAACTAACTCATCTTACTCATTGCAATTCCATGGTAATGGAAGTACGCTGCCACTCAGATTTTTCACTTTAAAAAGTATACCAAACAAAAAACATTGATTTCAAAGTTTAACAAACTATAGAACTCTATGCACAAAGACTACTTTTAACAATAATCCACAGACATGTTTACTTCACCATCTACATTTCAGGAGGAACATATAGGGTCTGTACATTGCTGTCTAGTAACGTTGCAGACCTACAGTAGCTATACAGAGGAACATAGGGCATAGAGCTATTGCTGTCTAGTAATGAATATTGTAGACCTGGCTTGTAAAAAATGCATGATTGATCATTAGTTTGTTGTAGTTGGATTGCTGTCTAGTAACTCTGTAGACCTAGCTATACCATCTCCCCTGTTTCTGAGCCAACACTGCAGCAGGGTGCTATCAGCTCCCTACATCTCTCTAGACATGTGCATCTTCTCCTTGCCTTGCCTTGCCTTGGCTGTGCTGTGCTGTTACCTGGTATCTCTCTCCTTGCCTTGGCTGTGCTGTTACCTGGTATCTCTCTCCTTGCCTTGGCTGTGCTATTCTGGCACCTCTCTCCTTGCCTTGGCTGTGCTGTTCTGAAACTTGATCTCTCTCCTTGCCTTGGCTGTGCTGAAACTTGATATCTCCCTCCATGCCTTGCCTGTGCTGTTCTGAAACTTGATCTCTCTCCCCTTGCCTTGACTGTGCTGAAACTTGATATCTCTCTCCTTGCCTTGGCTGTGCTGTTCTGAAACTTGATCTCTCTCCCCTTGCCTTGGATGTGCTGTTCTGAAACTTGATATCTCTCTCATTGCCTTGTATGTGCTGTTCTGAAACTTGATATCTCTCCCCTTGCCTTGGCTGTGCTGTTCTGGTACCTGATATCGCTCCTTGCCTTGGATGGGCTGTTCTGGTACCTGATATCGCTCCTTGCCTTGGCTGTGTGGTTATGTGCTGTAGAAGCAACCCTGGCTGGCTGAGATCCACAACCACGCTCTCTCTGGGCAACACAACAGCCAGAACAGAGCCTCGTCTCTGGGTCCTACTGCCCCTCCAGCTACCTAGCATAGCTGTCCGAGTGCCACTGAAGGGTATAGCAACACATTAACTAAAGGAGTAAGGGATACCCTTGCTCGCTCTCAGCACCGATTTTACTACAGTAAATGAACATCATACCTGTTAAGAAGGAGACAGGTTTTTTGAAAATCCATATAGCTGGTGATGTTATTGTAGGATTGATATAGTGAATCTATCTAATAGAACAAGTGGTAGTAGTGTGATAGTCCCTGAGAGCATTTGAGAGAGTGTGATAACCCAGGTGTTGATATCCTTGTGAAACAAACTTCTCATTGTTTCTCAACGTGCACTGTGCTACAGACCCAGACAGAACAGGAAGTAGAGCCCCCCTTGTCTTTTTATGTAGACTTTCCTCCAACTGTATACAGGCATTTGGTATATGTGTGTGTGTATATATATATATATATATACACACACATACATATATACATACATATATATATATATATATATATATATATGTATATATATATATATATATGTATATATGTATATATATATATATATATATATATATATATATGTATATATGTATATATATATATATGTATATATATATATGTATATATGTATATATGTATATATATATATGTATATATGTATATATATATATATGTATATATGTATATATATGTATATATATATATATATATATATATATATATATATATATATATATATATATATATATATATATATATACATATAGACATATATATATACATATATATAGACATATATGTATATATGTATATATATATGTATATATGTATATATATATATGTATATTCATACATACATATATATATACATATATACATATACATATACTATATATATATATATATATATATAATGTACATATAAACTGCATGGGGGCAAGTTAAAGGCTGTTTATGGTTCACATCAATGCCAATACCCCAGAAACCCTAGACCCACTCCAATTTGCATACCGCACCAACAGATGCACAGATGATGCAATCTCTATTGCACTCCACACTACCGTTTCCCACCTGGACAAAAGGAACACCTATGTGTGTCACGTCCGGACCATAGAGAGCCCTTGTTTCTCTATGGAGTAGTAGGTCGGGGCGTGACTAGGGGTATTCTAGTTTATAATATTTCTATGTTGTGTTCTAGTTTATATTTTCTATGTTGGTAATCATTGTGTCTAATTGGGGATCCTCCTATTTAAGTAGCTATTTTTCCCACCTGTGTTTGTGGGATATATTTTGTGTTTGTGCATGTGCACCATGTAGTCACGTTCCGTTGTTCGTTTAGTCGATTTATTGTTTTGGCTTATGTTTCACTTTGGAATGAATATGTGGAACTCAATCTCCGCTGCGCCTTGGTCCCGTTCTTACAACACCCGTGACAACGTGAGACTCCTGTTCCTGTTTATAAGCTAGGACAGAGTACAGTGTGAGCAGAGTACAGTGTCCAGCGCCAATGGTCAGCTGGAGCCAGGCCAGAGCCAGTCAGCCACCAAAAGAAGCGCTCTGCAGGAGGCAGAACCCCCAGAGCTGGGTTCAAACAGTATTTTAAATATTTTAAATACTTTTGCTGTGCTTAATTAGCCTGGCCTGGTGCAATGGAACCAATGAAAGTCTCATAAGTGCACATCTGGCACAGAATTGGTATGTGCAATCACGCATTCAAATTATTTGGATGAAAACAAATACTGTTTGAACCCAGCTCTGGGAGTTCTGCCCTAGCCCCCGCAGAGCGCTTCTTTTGGTGGCTGACTGGCTCTGGCCTGGCTCCAGCTGACCATTGGCGCTGTGCTACACTGGACACTGTACTCTGCTCTCTCACACATGGCTGAGTCTCCTGCCCCTCCAACCTCCCTCTCTCCACATTATATAGCTACGGAGTCAGACCTCCCAGCTGAATGCAATAGTAGACAGACATCTCTCCATTGCGCAAGTAAGGATTACCCCATCAGAGCTCAGAGCGCTTTACCTCGCATGGAGAAACTGGCAGTTAGTGAGTTATGTCAGCTACACATCGGGGGAGAGGGCTGTGCTTTCTCCTGATAAGCTGTGAGCCCTGTTTCCTGTGGTTTTCACTTCATCATTCATTTCATGACTTTTATTCAGCGTCTTCCCTGTATCACCAAGCTCTCTATAGTAACATTTACACAGTAGACCTTACGGCTCTCTGTATTAACATATATACAGTAGACCTTACGGCTCTCTGTATTAACATATATACAGTAGACCTTACGGCTCTCTATATTAACATATATACAGTAGACCTTACGGCTCTCTGTATTAACATATACACAGTAGACCTTACTGCTCTCTATATTAACATATATACAGTAGACCTTACGGCTCTCTGTATTAACATATATACAGTAGACCTTACGGCTCTCTATATTAACATATATACAGTAGACCTTACGGCTCTCTATATTAACATATATACAGTAGACCTTACGGCTCTCTATATTAACATATATACAGTAGACCTTATATTAACATATATACAGTAGACCTCTCTATATTAACATATATACAGTAGACCTTACGGCTCTCTATATTAACATATATACAGTAGACCTTACGGCTCTCTGTATTAACATATATACAGTAGACATTACGGCTCTCTGTATTAACATATATACAGTAGACCTTACTGCTCTCTATATTAACATATATACAGTAGACCTTACGGCTCTCTGTATTAACATATATACAGTAGACCTTACTGCTCTCTGTATTAACATATATACAGTAGACCTTCCGGCTCTCTATATTAACATATATACAGTAGACCTTACTGCTCTCTGTATTAACATATATACAGTAGACCTTACGGCTCTCTATATTAACATATATACAGTAGACCTTACGGCTCTCTGTATTAACATATATACAGTAGACCTTACTGCTCTCTATATTAACATATATACAGTAGACCTTACTGCTCTCTATATTAACATACACTGCTCAAAAAAATAAAGGGAACACTTAAACAACACAATGTAACTCCAAGTCAATCACACTTCTGTGAAATCAAACTGTCCACTTAGGAAGCAACACTGATTGACAATAAATTCCACATGCTGTTATGCAAATGGTATAGACAACAGTTGGAAATTATAGACAATTAGCAAGACACCCCCCAATAAAGGAGTGGTTCTGCAGGTGTTGACCACAGACCACTTCTCAGTTCCTATGCTTCCTGACTGATGTTTTGGTCACTTTTGAATGCTGGCGGTGCTTTCACTCTAGTGGTAGCATGAGACTGAGTCTACAACCCACACAAGTGGCTCAGGTAGTGCAGCTCATCCAGGATGGAACATAAATACAAGCTGTGGCAAGAAGGTTTGCTGTGTCTGTCAGCGTAGTGTCTAGATCATGGAGGCGCTACCAGGAGACAGGCCAGTACATCAGGAGACACGGAGGAGGCCGTAGGAGGGCAACAACCCAGCAGCAGGACCCTTACCTCCGCCTTTGTGCAAGGAGGAGCAGGAGGAGCACTGCCAGAGCCCTGCAAAATGACCTCCAGCAGGCCACAAATGTGCATGTGTCTGCTTAAACGGTCAGAAACAGACTCCATGGGGGTGGTATGAGGGCCCGACGTCCACAGGTGGGGGTTGTGCTTACAGCCCAACACCGTGCAGAGAACACCAAGATTGGCAATTCGCCTCTGGTGCCCTGTGCTCTTCACAGATGAAAGCAGGTTCACACTGAGCACGTGACAGATGTGACAGAGTCTGGAGACGCCGTGGAGAACGTTCTGCTGCCTGCAACATCCTCCAGCATGACCGGTTTGGCGGTGGGTCAGTCATGGTGTGGGGTGGCATTTCTTTGGGGGGCCGCCACAGCCCTCCATGTGCTTGCCAGAAGTAGCCTGACTGCCATTAGGTACCGAGATGAGATCCTCAGACCCCTTGTGAGACCATATGCTGGTGCGGTTGGCCCTGGGTTCCTCCTAATGCAAGACAATGCTAGACCTCATGTGGCTGGAGTGTGTCAGCAGTTCCTGCAAGAGGAAGGCATTGATGCTATGGACTGGCCTGCCCGTTCCCCAGACCTGAATCCAATTGAGTACACCTGGGACATCATGTCTCGCTCCATCCACCAACGCCACGTTGCACCACAGACTGTCCAGGAGTTGGCAGATGCTTTAGTCCGGGTCTGGGAGGAGATCCGGAGATTAATTTTGAGTGTGACTCCAAATCCAGACCTCCATGGGTTGATAAATTTGATTTCCATTGATCATTTTTGTGTGATTTTGTTGTCAGCACATTCAGCTATGTGAAGATCTAGGATGTGTTATTTTAGTGTTCCCTTTATTTTTTTGAGCAGTGTATATACAGCAGACCTTACTGCTCTCTAACGACCATATACACAGTAGACCTTACTGCAATCTAAAGACCATATACACAGTAAACCTTACTGCTCTCTATAGTAACATACAGTACCAGTCAAAAGTTTTAGAACACCAACTCATTCAAGGGTTTTTCTTTATTTTTATTATTTTCTACATTGTAGAATAATAGTCAAGAAATCGAAACTATGAAATAACACATATGGAATCATGTACTAACCAAAAAGGTGTTAAACAAATAATTTTTATTTATTTATTTAACATTCTTCAAATAGCCACCCTTTGCATTGATGACAGCTGTGCACACTCTTGGTATTCTCTCAACCAGCTTCATGAGGTAGTCACCTGGAATATATTTCAATTAACAGGTGAGCCTTGTTATAGGTTAATTTGTGGAATTTCTTTCCTTCTGAATGCAATTGAGTCAATCAGTTGTGTTGAGACGTGGTAGAGGTGGTATTTGGTAAAAGACCAAGCCCATATTATGGCAAGAACAACTCAAATAAGCAAAGAGAAACGACAGTCCATCATTACTTTAAGACATGAAGGTCAGTCAATATTATTTGACCAAGAAGGAGAGTGATGGAGTGCTGCATCAGATGACCTGGCCTCCACAATCACCCAACCTCAACCCAATTGAGATGGTTTGGGATGAGTTGGACAGCAGAGTGAAGGAAAAGCAACCAACAAGTGCTCATCATATGTGGGAACTCCTTCAAGACTGTTGGAAAAGCATTTCAGGTCAACTTGGTTGAGAGAATACCAAGAGTGTTCAAAACTGTAATCAAGGCAAAAGGTGGCTACTTTGAAGAATCTCAAATATAAAATATATTTAGATTTGTTGAACACTTTTTGGTTACTGCATGATTCCATATTTGTTATTTCATAGTTTTTTGTATTGACTATTATTCTACAATGTTACTATAGATTTCCCTCCACTGGAACTATGAAAAACAGCCCCAGACCATTATTCCTCCTCCACCAAACTTTACACTTTGGCACTATGCATTTGGGCAGTTAGCGTTCTCCTGGTATCCACCAAACCCATATTCGTCCGCCGGACTGCCTGATAAAGTGTCGTGTAAAGAGCTTTACACGACTCCAGCCGACGCTTGGCATTGCATAGTGATCTTAGGCTTGTGTGTGGCTGCTCAGCCATGGAAACCCATTTCATGAAGCTCCTGACAAACAGTTATTGTGCAGACATTGCTTCCAGAGGCCATTTGGAACTTGGTAGTGAGTGTTGCAACCGAGGACAAATTATTTTTACGTGCTACGTGCTTCAGCACTCGGCGGTCCCATTCTGTGAGATTGTGTGCCCTACCACTTCGCGGCTGAGCCGTTGTTGCTCCTAGACATTTCCACTTCACAAAAACAGCACTTACAGTTGACCAGAGCAGCTCTTGCAGGGCCATAATTTGACAAACTGACTTGTTGGAAAGGTGGCATCCTGTGACGGTGCCAAGTTGAAAGTCACACTGAGCTCTTCAGTACAGGCCATTCCACTGCCACTGTTTGTCTATGGAGAGTGCATTGCTGTGTGCTCAATTTTCTACACCTGTCAGCAACGGGTGTGACTGAAATAGTCAAATACGCTAATTTGAATGTCCACATACTTTTGGCCATGTAGTGTATATACAGTGGGGCAAAAAAGTATTTTGTCAGCCACCAATTGTGCAAGTTCTCCCACTTAAAAAGATGAGAGAGGCCTGTAATTTTCATCATAGGTACACTTCAACTATGACAGACAAAATGAGAAAAAGAAATCCAGAAAATCACATTGTAGGATTTTTAATTAATTAATTTGCAAATTATGGTGGAAAATAATTATTTGGTAACCTACAAAAAAGCAAGATTTCTGGCTCTCACAGACCTGTAACTTCTTCTTTAATAAGAGTTTCCTCTGTCCTCCACTCATTACCTGTATTAATGGCACCTGTTTGAACTTGTTATCTGTATAAAAGACACCTGTCCACAACCTCAAACAGTCACACTCCAAACTCCACTATGGCCAAGACCAAAGAGCTGTCAAAGTACACCAGCAACAAAATTGTAGACCTGCACCAGGCTGGGAAGACTGAATCTGCAATAGGTAAGCAGCTTGGTTTGAAGAAATCAACTGTGGGAGCAATTATTAGGAAATGGAAGACATACAAGACCACTGATAATCTCCCTCGATCTGGGGCTCCACGCAAGATCTCACCCCGTGGGGTCAAAATGATCACAAGAATGGTGAGCAAAAATCACAGAACCACACAGGGGGACCTAGTGAATGACCTGCAGAGAGCTGGGACCAAAATAATAAAGCCTACCATCAGTAACACACTACGCTGCTAGGGACTCAAATCTTGCAGTGCCAGACGTGTCCCCCTTCTTAAGCCAGTACATGTCTAGGCCCGTCTGAAGTTTGCTGGAGAGCATTTGGATGGTCCAGAAGAAGATTGGGAGAATGTCATATGGTCAGATGAAACCAAAATAGAACTTTTTGGTTAAAACTCAACTCGTCATGTTTGGATGACAAAGAATGCTGAGTTGCGTCCAAAGAACACCATACCTACTGTGAAGCATGGGGATGGAAACATCATGCTTTTGGGCTGTTTTTCTGCAAAGGGACCAGGACGACTGATACATGTGAAGGAAAGAATGAATGGGGCCATGTATCGTGAGATTTTGAGTGAAATCCTCCTTCCATCAGCAAAGGCATTGAAGATGAAACGTGGCTGGGTCTTTCAGCATGACAATGATCCCAAACACACCGCCCGGGCAACAAAGGAGTGGCTTCATAAGAAGCATTTCAAGGTCCTGGAGTGGCCAAGCCAGTCTCCAGATCTCAACCCCATAGAAAATCTTTGGAGGGAGTTGAAAGTCCGTGTTGCCCAGCAACAGCCCCAAAACATCACTGCTCTAGAGGAGATCTGCATGGAGGAATGGGCCAAAATACCAGCAACAGTGTGTGAAAACCTTGTGATTACTTACAGAAAACGTTTGACCTCTGTCATTGCCAACAAAGGGTATATAACAAAGTATTGAAATAAACTTGTGTTATTGACCAAATACTTATTTTCCACCATAATTTGCAAATAAATTCCTTAAAAATCCTACAATGTGATTTTCTGGATTTTTTTTCTCATTTTGTCTGTCATAATTGAAGTGTACCTGTGATGAAAATGACAGGTCTCTCTCATATTTTTAAGTGGGAGAACTTGCACAATTGGTGACTGACTATATACTTTTTTGCCCCACTGTATAGTAGACTTTGCTTATCAACATGCATTCCTGTTTTATTGCCTTTTTTAAACATAGCATATTTTCATCTCAGTAATGGTACACAAAACTGTACACTTTTTAAAGCTCTCCCCGACTCAAAAACACATTTCATGCAGTCATTTGATCTACTCTGTAAAAACCACAGTAGAAACCTAACTACCCACATACCACCAGTCTGATTTCAGAAAACCTTAGCTCCCTATATTCCTCTGTCTGATTATCCCGCCCTCTCTCCCTCCACCCCCACCTCTCTATCTCCCTCCCTCCACCCCCCCCTCCCTCTTCATGCCATTGGTCTTGTTTGTCTTTCCTTTTCCCTTGGGCTCGGGGTTTCCTGTAGGGTTGGGCAGCTTCATGTGAGCCATATCTTCCAGACAGCTGTAAAATAGCAGGCCTCACTCCCTTTCCTTCTCTTCTGCCCCAACTCTCTCTCTGAATTATTCCCTCCCTCCCTCTACTTCCCAACCTTTATCGCTCCCTCTCTCGCTCTCTCTCCCCAACCTTTCTTGTTCTCCTTCATTCACGCTCACCTCCCCCTCTCTCTCGCCTCCCTGTGCCCTCCCCGCTCTCCCACCTCCCCTCTGTCACTCTCTCGCACCTCCCCCCTCTCTCTCTCGCCTCCCTCTCTCTTGCTCCCCCCCCTCTCGCTCACCTCCCCCTTCTCCCCTCGCTCTCTCCTTCCCACCCTTTCTCACTCTTCTTCATTCTCTCTCGCCTCTCCCTCGCCTCCCCATCTCATATATATATAAAATCTCACTTTCCATTCATTCTCCCCTCCACCCTCTTTCCTTCCCTCTCTCTCTCCTTCCTTCCATCTCTCTCCTCTCAATGTCTTTCTCTCTCTCTTTCCACCATTTTGTTTCTCACCAGGCTCCAGTTTTCAGAAGCCAGCTCATTCATCTTCACCCAACGGTCTCTTTCCTTTGTTTCCCTGCATATCTAACAAACACAGACCAAGTGACTCTGGCATTCTGTTCTTGTTAACACTGTTGTGTGTATAATGCATATTGATATCAAGGTAAAGCACATGTTTGTGACTGCAATCATGTGGGTTTTATTATTCAGAGAAACCAACCACTGGAAGCTTAGTGAGCCCATTCCCTGGTGATGGCAGGACCATCATACAGAGAGGAAGCACCAGGGAGAATAGCTAGCAGATGTCTGTGTCCAGTTGCAGGTGGTTCCTTTTCATTTAGAAAATGCTCAGTTATAAAAAATAAATACATGTTTTGCTCCATGAAGGAATCCAAAGATGTGTACGTCGCTATCTTGTCTATTTCATCATGGCGGCACACATATCATTGGATTACCTCATGGAGCAAAACATGTATTTATTTTAATAACGGAGCATTTTACAAATTCAAACGAACCTCCTGCAACTGGTCACAGACATTTTAGAAGATACATGTTTGGCCGAATCGAGAATGAAGATTGTATCACCAAATGAATTAATTGTCTGGGCTACACAAAACAGTACCTATCCTGTAACAGTTCGACCTGCATCACATTAGCCCATTACAATCTACTAACTACAGGGAGAGAGACAAAACATGCTTAGTAAGCTCGCTGTTGGAAAGTCTCCCTTCAATTCAAGCCATTCACAGATGCTAACTACCTTTAGCGCCTATTGACAATAGTATCTTCTGGCCGGGGGAGTTTTGTTAAGAGCCTCGTCGCCTTTCTGAACTTTAAAACGCATCACTTGCGGTATGGTTGTGGAAACATAAGGAACGTATCTTTCATATCAGTGAGAAAGGATTTCCAAAAAACAAAACACCTGTGTGTAAACAGAAGACAGATGCCACAAACATGTTGTCACTGAACAATACTGTCGGCTGCAACTGTGTTAAAACCGGTTAAAACAGTCTACAGTAAGTGTAGATTTTGCATTTGTGAAATTATTTTGATGTGAAATTAAAGTAGATGGGTTTATGTTTGTAAAACCATGCCACAATTGAGAATGGATTCATGTTTAGATGGAGTATTTGTCTGTTTTGGCTTCCAGAGACAATTGGCCTCTAAACAGAACATGTAAGGCCCTTGGACAATACGAAGTGGTGCCACTCTGAAAGGTTTGAGGTTGCAACCCAAGCTCCTGTTGATCTTTCCACAGGCCACAGACTGGTGACATACTTGTGCACCCACTTCTTGCTCTTTTCAGCTGAAGCATTATTTCAGGCCCCCATTAACACAATTTCCTCAATCACTATCCTCTTCTCGCTTAGTTCATTTATATCACACAGATCCATAGATTTATTGTGAGGTGTTGTGTGGTGGAAGAGTAGTTTGTTGATGAGCTACTCACGGCTGACACAGTTTGGCCAGGTCCTGATCTGTGGTTCCCGGATGGAGGCCGCGGATGTAGAGGTTAGTTTTGCTCAGCTGCTCTCCACTGAGGCTGCCGCTACTGCTGCTGCTGGTGGTGGTGTGGTTGGGGCTGGGTGGAGCCATCTGGTGGCTGGAGGACACATACGTCGGCTGGGGCAAGACAGAGACAGGATATGACATCAGCAACATGATGACATTGGGTAGTAACTGGACAGCATGTTACGGGAGATTTGGTTCTGGGTGAGATTAGATATCTGGTGGTAATGTAATAGGGAGTTTGGTAAAACAAATTTGCGTGTAGAGTAGGCTAACCTTGCTTGAGTTGAGATTTTATGCCTATAGGCTTTAGCTCAGAAGGCTAAGATGTGCAGGAGACACAGATTTAAATGCCAAACTGTCACAGAGCAAATCCTACAATCCTCTACAGTCCACCACCCTGAAAAGGCACAACCATTAGATAAAATCAGTGCTGTTATCAGTCAACTCTCCAGGGGCCTCATTTATCAATATTGCATAGAAACTATTTAAAAATACTACTTATGAATGGAATTTAGAATGGTCGTACACATAGAAAGTGTAATTTATCAAACAATCCTAGGAGCATCATACACACACCGCTAGGAGATAATCATTGGTAAATACCAATTGTTCTCAGCCTCAAGTTCTTGTGCACAACCTTTGCTGTTTGCATTTCGAAACACCCCTAACTATCCATATACTGTATGGTCAAAATCATCTCTTTAAAACCTGTGGGGAATATGACTACCGGCTCTAACAGTCTACATCACAATTAGATGTTCATCCATTTATCTCAAATGTCAAATTTCGAAGTTATTCTACGCGTTAAATTTGGAAGAGTTTAAGGTTAAGTTTAGGCATTAACTCAGAATTGTTAAGGTTAAGTTCAGGCTTTAACTCCAAATTCTTAAGGTTAGGCATTAACTCTAAATGGTTAAGGTTTGGAATAGGCTTATAAGAAAAATATCAAAAACAACTTTCTATTGCAGGAATTGAACTTGCAACCATCCCGGTCCACAAAACTGAAACCAACATGAAAGGTAACAGCGCTCACTATTGCTTCTAGTGGCCGGTTTCCACATCATCGCCTGACATCCTTAGACATGGATGGACGTTGAATACTGACTTGTATCACAGGTGACGTGGCTGGAATATACAATGCTGTGTCATTAAATACAATGGCGCTAAGAGAGGAAAAACAGTTTCAGAGACTGAAATAGACGTGCTAGTGTCAGAGATTGAGTACAACCAAAAGGTTATATTTGTCTCACTCAGTTGTGGCCTGACCGGTAAAAAACATAGCTACAAAGAGAGGACCATTAGGACAAATAAAGACGCTTTAGCAATGGCAAAGTATACTTAAAACGGGTAGGTAACACTCATCCACTCTCAACAGCTCCCTCCTGTAGGAGTATAGGCCAACATTGCTGTTCTGCAGAATGATTGAGTTGGGCATTCCACCTGGCCACCACATTCAGCAGTGTCTTTTGCACATCACATAACCTATCACCTACACATTAAGTGTAGAGGCCTATTCTGTTCACATAGTTGAAATCGTTTTGGAATGGTGATTTTATGGCAACGTGGGGGCCATTTGTATTTGGGAACCCATTGATGGCATCATGGTAAAGAAACCCCTCTTGAAACCCTGTTGTTCAATGTTGTATGGAAATTGTATGTGCTACTGTTCGTTTTGCTGATTTTTAAATTTATTTTAACTAGGCAAGTCATTTAAGGACAAATTCTTATTTACAATGACGGCCTACTCCGGCCAAACCTGGATGGCACTGGGCCAATTGGGCGCTGCCCTATGGGACTCCCAATCACAGCCGGGTGTGATACAGCCTGAATTAGAACCAGGTACTATAGTGAAGCCTCTTGCACTGAGATGTAGTGCCTTAAAACGCTGCACCACTCTGGAGCTGATGTTTGCGTCCAAAACTTTGGCTCATTGAGGGCTGTGAGATGCCGATGGACAAGCTCCCACTGAAACGTGCCAGTTGCCAAAAACCAGAGGGGGGTAGGACTTGGATGTGCACCGGAATGGCATGTGTTCACCTTTTTAAAGTAGGTCTTAAAGCTGCAATATGCAACTTATTTTCGGGCGACCCGACAAAATCTTATAAGATTGGTTTTGGGAAACAATATCTGATGGGCCAATCTGTACTTTCTGCAAAAAAAGTCCAACCTGTCTCTAAAAAAGTGTTCTCTGTGAAATGCAGCATGTGCCAAATCTAACAACAGAGCAAGATCAGACATTTCATTCGATTTCTCATTATCTCAGACTTTTATGGTCAGATTATATAGCATGTCAATATGTTGCATCAATTCACAATGGAAATACAATTAACTGATTTTGTCAGATTATATAGCATGTCAATATGTTGCATCAATTCACAATGGAAATACAATGAACTGAAACATTCTGATGTATTATTGTTCTCACAATTTCACACATTTTCAATATATACAGTATTTTCCCCATTCTACTCTTGCAGTTCCCTTATTTCACCACTTGACACTGTGTGTACGCATAGTCATGTCTGTGTGTAAATTTACCACACTCTCAAGCAAACGTTCATCTTGATAAACCTCACACTTTGCGTGGAAATGATCCCACACATGGTTTACACATAGATTTGTGTCTACGCATGATTGATGAATGAGGCCCCAGGCTTCTCATGGCCCCACTGAGTGTAGCCTAATATACACAAATCAATGAAGAAAACAATTAGCAAAAAGGCAACATTTCAAAATGGTACCCTACAGATCTGGGGTCAGGGCTGACAAATCAATAGCAATTTGCTTAGGGTGGTAGGTAGCCTAGCAGTTAAGAGTGTTGGGCCACTAATCAAATGATCATTAGTTCGAATACCTGAGCTGACAAGGTGGAACATATGTCGATGTGCTCTTGAACAAGACACTTAACCCTAATTTGCTCCAGGGGCGCCGTATTACTATGGCTGACCTTGTACAACAACACATTTCACTGCACCTATCTGCTGTATGTGACAATAAAACAGGTTTTGTAATCTAACTACACTGCCTGCTAGATAGGCTTTCAGTGTACTTAAATGTCTGCTAGATAGGCTTTCAGTGTACTTAAATGTCTGCTAGATAGGCTTTCAATGTACTTAAATGTCTGCTAGATAGGCTTTCAGTGTACTTAAATGTCTGCTAGATAGGCTTTCAGTGTACTTAAATGTCTGCTAGATAGGCTTTCATTGTACTTAAATGTCTGCTAGATAGGCTTTCAGTTTAAATGTCTGCTAATGTCTGCTAGATAGGCTTTCAGTGTACTTAAATGTCTGCTAGATAGGCTTTCAGTGTACTTAAATGTCTGCTAGATAGGCTTTCAGTGTACTTAAATGTCTGCTAGATAGGCTTTCAGTGTACTTAAATGTCTGCTAGATAGGCTTTCAGTGTACTTAAATGTCTGCTAGATAGGCTTTCAGTGTACTTAAATGTCTGCTAGATAGGCTTTCAGTGTACTTAAATGTCTGCTAGATAGGCTTTCAGTGTACTTAAATGTCTGCTATATAGGCTTTCAGTGTACTTAAATGTCTGCTAGATAGGCTTTCAGTGTACTTAAATGTCTGCTAGATAGGCTTTCAAATGTCTGTATATGGGCTTAACTTAAATGTCTGCTAGATAGGCTTTCAGTGTACTTAAATGTCTGCTAGATAGGCTTTCAGTGTACTTAAATGTCTGCTATATAGGCTTTCAGTGTAGTTAACTGTTTGCTAGATAGGCTTTCAGTGTACTTAAATGTCTGCTATATAGGCTTTCAGTATAGGAATACCCTGATCTGCTAATAGGGCAATATTAACATAAACATTACCATCTTGACCTATAAATCACCAGACCATAGATACACTTCTAGACAGAGAACTCTTCACATTAATCACATTTCACATTAATTATATTTCAGTTGAGTCAGCACTTTACATGGCTGCTATAGCATCAAGTCAATTTATATCAATACTGAGCTAACCGCACTTTGGTGTGGAAATCAGTTACTGTTCCAACCAATGACAGGCCCCTGTGAATCAATGCTGTAAATTTGGTGGAAAAAGAGATTGCACATACAGTGGGGCAAAAAGGTATTTAGTCAGCCACCAATGTGCAAGTTCTCCCACTTAAAAAGATGAGAGAGGCCTGTCATTTTCATCATAGGTACACTTCAACTAGGACAGACAAAATGAGAAGAAAAAAAATCCAGCAAATCACATTGTAGGATTTTTAATGAATTTATTTGCAAATTATGGTGGAAAATAAGTATTTGGTCAATAACAAAAGTTTATCTCAATACTTTGTAATATACCCTTTGTTGGCAATGACAGAGGTCAAACGTTTTCTGTAAGTAATCACAAGGTTTTCACACACTGTTGCTGGTATTTTGGCCCATTCCTCCATGCAGATCACCTCTAGAGCAGTGATGTTTTGGGGCTGTTGCTGGGCAACACAGACTTTCAACTCCCTCCAAAGATTTTCTATGGGGTTGAGATCTGGAGACTGGCTAGGCCACTCCAGGACCTTGAAATGCTTCTTACGAAGCCACTCCTTCGTTGCCCGGGCGGTGTGTTTGGGATAATTGTCATGCTGAAAGACCCAGCCACGTTTCATCTTCAATGCCTTTGCTGATGGAAGGAGGTTTTCACTCAAAATCTCACAATACATGGCCCCATTCATTCTTTCCTTTACACGGATCAGTCGTCCTGGTCCCTTTGCAGAAAAACAGCCCATAAGCATGATGTTTCCACCCCCATGCTTCACAGTAGGTATGATGTTCTTTGGATGCAACTCAGCATCCTTTGTCCTCCAAACACGACGAGTTGAGGTTTTACCAAAAAGTTATATTTTGGTTTCATCTGACATTCTCCCAATCTTCTTCTGGATCATCCAAATGCTCTCTAGCAAACTTCAGACAGGCCTGGACATGTACTGGCTTAAGCAGGGGGACACGTCTGGCACTGGCGGCGTAGTGTATTACTGATGGTAGGCTTTGTTACTTTGGTCCCAGCTCTCTGCAGGTCATTCACTAGGTCCCCCTGTGTGGTTCTGGGATTTTTGCTCACCGTTCTTGTGATCATTTTGACCCCACGGGGTGAGATCTTGTGTGGAGCCCCAGATCGAGGGAGATTATCAGTGGCCTTGTATGTCTTCCATTTCCTAATAATTGCTCCCACAGTTGATTTCTTCAAACCAAGCTGCTTACCTATTGCAGATTCAGTCTTCCCAGCCTGGTGCAGGTCTACAATTTTATGCAGGTGTCCTTTGACAGCTCTTTGGTCTTGGCCATAGTGGAGTTTGGAGTGTTGGAGTTTGGAGTTTTGTCTGTCATAGTTGAAGTGTACCTATGATGAATATTACAGGCCCCTCTCATCTTTTTAAGTGGGAAACTTGCACAATTGGTGACTGACTAAATACTTTTTTGCCCCACTGTATATACACTACATGGCCAAAAGTATTGTATTAGATACAGTAGAAGGTGAACGCAAGCAGTGTGTCTCAAAATGGATGAAGCTCAGTTAACCTAATGAGCTTCATTCCAGCCCTCTGTAGCCACCTCCCACTCTGTTAATAACCCCCAGCTCCACTCTGCTCCAGTACTGACCTTGTGGTGTCCAACTAGCTGGGACAGTTGTTTCCTTTGCTCGTGATTGGTGACCTGCTCCTCTAATGAAAAAATTCCTCCTCTTTCCCCTCCTCCTCCTCCTCTCCCTCTAACAACTTACATCCTTCCCCAAACCACTGTTCTTGTCACACCCTGATCTGTTTCACCTGTCCTTGTGATTGTCTCCAACCCCTCCAGGTGTCGCTTGTTTTCCCCAGTGTATTTATTTCTGTGTTTCCTGTCTCTCTGTGCCAGTGTATTTATCCCTGTGTTTCCTGTCTCTCTGGGCCAGTGTATTTATCCTGTCTTTCTACTCCTCTACATTTCTGTCTTCGCTCAGTTTTGTATTCAACATGGCCTTCAAAACATCCAGCAGCACCGAGCCTTGAACCCCTCCATAAATCAGAGGAGTTTTACCACCCCTTCATTTATCACTGTTACTCTCACAGAGCCCCTTCTTTCACCATTCTACACCTCTAATCTGCCTCTCTTCAGCATCAATAGTAAGCAGTGCATTGTTTGTTTCCTACAATCACAACCTCTTCCTGTCTGGAGACCCTATCAGGAGGGATGCAGCTGCCTGGGTACTGGGTAGATAGGATCTGTACATGGTTGGTGAATGGGGACTGGGGATGGCTATAGAATCTGTATGATACTGGATGGAGATGTATGGAGCCTGGTGGTGGACAAGAATTGTATGTTTAATAGTTATATAATCTGTATGCTGGAAGGAGCCTAAGCCTAGATGAGGCCTGTCTGGATCTGTCTGTTGGTTGGATGATGGGGCTGGATAGATGGGCCTGGGCCTGCCTATAGGATTTGTGTGATGCTTGACAGAGGATGGAGCCTGGGCTTGGTGCTGAATAGAGCTGTGTGCTGCTGGATGAGGCCTGTCTCGATGGGGCTGGATGGATGGGCGTGGGACATTGAGACCAGTCTGGATCTACGTTTTGCTGGAGGAAGCCTGTCTGGATGGATGGGGCTGGACGGATGGGTGTTGGCCATTGAGGCCTGTCTGGATCTATGTGTTGCTGGAGGAAGCCTGTCTGGATGGATGGGTGTGGGCCATTGAGGCCTGTCTAATTGGAGATGTGAGCTGGTTAGCGGAAGGCGCTAATCCCTCTCATGTGCTCTCCGGTCAGAAGGTACTGACTCATTAAGGCTGCTCTGCTATGCTCTGTTCATTCTGAGAAAAGGAAGATGGCAGAGAATCAGATGGATCCATACCCACTAGGCTCCCACCTGCCCCAACCCTGCCTGTTGCCTGCCTGCTTGCTACCTGCTGCCTGCCTGCCTGCCAGTTACAGATGTTATCTTCTGACACACAGTACAGCAGGGCTCCCATGAAAAAAAGATGAAAACAATCCTGACCTGGCATGTTTCTGTGTCCACAATGTACAGCATGTAACTGTACGGCTGCACATGATGGAGTTCTGCTCACACAACTCGCACATGAGGTGAATCTCAAAAGTAGTTTTCTCGATTCCTCGAATCCACTCTCCTTGCCTCCTTCTCAAAGCTTCATAGGGAAGCAAGAAAAGCCTTTGAGAAGAAGATCCAAGGAGTGAAATGATCCTAGTGTCATTTATACTCAGTTCTCAATAAAACACACTTTCTAAATCTGTCAACATTGCCCATTCTGCACAAATAAATCAAACATTGCACATCTATTCAATTTCTGCAAAAAGTATTCAATTGTTTTATCTTAGACTTCTATCTGAAAAAGCAAAGGGTTACCTGCTTGGCACAAGTGATTTTCAGAGGCAAAATATAATGTTTATGAAAATACACAAGCTCTCTATTTGCTGCCTGGTACTGTATTCTGCTACAGTGTGCAGAAAAGGTTTTGGGAAAAACAAAAGATGGTGGAAAAATAGTGATGGCAGCCTTCTGATACTTCCACTGCAACCTGCAACCTCACCAACAATTTAGAGACAACTGGTGAGGCTTCATTCTTCTCTCCCTCTCTGAGTCAATCTAGTTCTACATTCAAAAGTACAAAAAACCTAAACCAGCAAACTGTTGTTTTAGATATGCAAAAATGACATTGAAGAAAGACATTGAAAGACACTGAAGAAAGAGGAACACCCAGGGTTTGAGAAAAGGGGTTAACTTCAGTCTGTACAGAGAAAGGAAATATTTGCTGGCTCCCTTGTCCATGGGAACAGAACCACTGACAGCCAAAGAAGTCAAGGTATGTAAAACAGAGTGTGGAAAAAAAAGAAGAAAATGGAAGAAGAGAGAAGGGAAGGGATTGGTGTGTAATCAAAAGCAGGAGAAAGAAAGAGAGAAAAAATCTGTGAATTCTTCTCTTTGCTGGACCCTTTTTTCTCGTAGTAAAAAGACACAGAGCAGAGTTTACCACTTGACGTTGGTTTTACAAGTTTTTCCTCAGTAACTTTTGAGCTCTCACAATGAGACTAAACGTTTTCCTGGCAAAAAAAGGCTTGAGTTTGCAAAAGCAGAGTAACAGACACCCCTTCTATCCTGAAATGAGCACATTGTTTGAAACCAGAGTGAGCATCCCAAATGGCACCCTATTTCCTATGTTGTGCACTGCTTTTGACCAAGGCCCATAGCACTCTGGTCAAAAGTAGTGCACTATAGGGAATAGGGTGCCATTTGGGACATAAACAGAATTCCATGAATTCCAGGTCATTAATCTGAGCAATCTGAATTCCTGCCAACCATGAGGCAGGGAAAGGAATAACACAGCCCGGGAGGAGGGAGCTAGTGTTATGTTTCACGAACGTTAAACACTACCTTGGCCTGTTTCAGCAATGTTCAGAAACAAGTGACAGGTGAAAACATCAGGGTGAAAACTAGGATCACAAAAAAGTTCATTCTAATTCTGAATTATACAATTACCTGTGGAAAAATATATGCTTTATAGTTTCTTCATTAAAATTCCCTTAATACCTCACCGTCTAACACCGCATATTCAACTTCAGCATTATATTCTGTTCTTTGGATGTTCCATAGCAAAATCATCAGAGTACATCTTTAAAGTGGCAATCAGCAGATGAAACAAAAACAAAGCGTCTTCCCCACCACTATTTCTGTACAAAAAGATGGCCGATGAGGCTGGAGATATGTAACCACCGTCAAATTCATAGACAGGCAGAGCTATGGATGCAAGGACGGACCATCCATGATATCAAAATGATAGTTTAAACCGTGTTTTGAGGCTGTATAGTGTTTGTTTACATTTCCTTTGTTTACAAACATTGGAGTAAAACAAGCTTACATTTTGTGTTCTGATGGGGTACGACAGTTGAATAAAGCTCATGAGGCATTTATACTTCAAGAATCAATGGGTATATATAATTAATTTATAAGTCAAGAATTGGATGTAGCACCTGCAGATTGCACTTTTAAATGGTTAATTTTAAAATAAAATACATCTTATCAACTACCAATCAACATCATTATCATTACAAACTGCTTCAGCTGTTGCAAATATGTTACATAATAATCCATCAGCATATTCAATTGAACTATTTCAGTAGGCTACTGTATTTACAGCTGTGCACTAGCATTTTACATTCAGACAACTCTAATTTGGATGCAACATTAGATAAATATTGGTTACTAATGCCAATAGTAGATCTATATACACTACCGGTCAAACATTTTAGAACACCTACTCATTCAAGGGTTTTCCTTTATTTTTACTATTTTCTATATTGTAGAAAATTAGTGAAGACATCAAAACTATGAAATAACACATATGGAATCATGTAGTAACCAAAAAAGGGTAAACAAATCAAAATATATTTTATATTTGAAATTCTTCAAATAGCCACCCTTTGCCTAAATGACAGATTTGTAGACTCTTGGCATTCTCTCAACCAGCTTCATGAAGTAGTCACCTGGAATGCATTACAATTAACAGGTGTGCCTTGTTAAAGGTTCATTTGTGGAATTTCTTTCCTTCTGAATGCATTTGAGCCAATCAGTTGTGTTGTGACATGGTAGGGCTATTTGGTAAAAGACCAAGTCCATATTATGGCAAGAACAGCTCAGATAAGCAAAGAGAAACGACAGTCCATCATCACTTTAAGACATGAAGGTCAATCAATAGGGAAAATGTAAAGAACTTTGAAAGTTTCTTCAAGTGCAGTTGCAAAAACCATTAAGAGCCATGATGAAACTGGCTCTCATGAGGACCGCCACAGGAATGGACGACCCAGAGGTACCTCTGCTTCATTAGAGTTACCAGCCTCAGAATAGAAAGCCTCAGAAATAAGCCCAAATAAATGCTTCAAGAGTTCAAGTAACAGACACATCTCAACATCAACTGTTCAGAGGAGACTGAGTGAATCAGGCATTCATGGTCAAATTGCTGCAAAGAAACGACTACTGAAGGACACCAATAAGAAGAAAAGACTTGCTTGGGCCAAGAAACACGAGCAATGGACATTAGACTGGTGGAAATTTGTCCTTTGGTCTGGAGTCCAAATTAGAGATTTTTCGTTCCAACCGCCAATCTAAAATATATTTTGATTTGTTTAACACTTCTTTGGTTACTACATGATTCCATATGTGTTATTTCATAGTTTTGATGTCTTCACTATTAATCTACAATGTAGAAAATAGTAAAAATAAAGAAAAACCCTTGAATGAGTAGGTGTTCTAAAACTTTTGACCAGTAGTGTATATTGATTCAAAAATATAAATGCAACACGTAAAGTGTTGTTTCCATGTTTCATTAACTGAAATAAAATACCCCAGAAATGTTCCATACACACAAAAAGCTTATTTCTCTCAAATTTTGTGCACAAATTTGTTTACTTCTCTGTTAGTGAGCATTTTTCCTTTGCCAAGATAATCCATCCACCTGACAGGTGTTGCATATCAAGAAGCTGATTAAACAGCATGATCATTACACAGTTGCACCTTGTGCGGGGGACAATAAAAGGCCACTCTAAAATGTGCAGTTTTGTCACACAGCACAATGCCACAGATGTCTCAAATTTTGAGGGAGCGTGCAATCGGCATGCTGATTGCAGGAATGTCCACCATTGATTGCAGGAATGTCCACCAGAGCTGTTGCCAGAGAATAGTATGTTAATTTCTCTACAATAAGCCACCTCCAATGTAGTTTAAGAGAATTTGGCATTACATACAACCGGTCTCACAACCGCAGACCACTTGTAACCACGCCAGCCCAGGACCTGCACATCCGGCTTCTTCATCTGGGGGATCATCTGAGACCAGCCACCCGGACAGCTGATGAAACTATGCCCCTACCCAGTCATGTAAAATCCATAGATTATGGCCTAATGAATGTATTTCAATTGGCTGATTTCCTCATATGAACTGTAACTCAGTAAAATCATCGAAATTGTTGAATGTTGCGTTTATATTTTTGTTCGGTATATATTCAGCATTTCTATATCTGTAAGAGTAACTGTTTTATATTAGGAAAACAAAGCCAACGTTCCCAGCCATTTCAAGGGGTGGGGCAAATATTTACGCGTAAAGAAAGCTATTATATTTGGTTAACTTACGTTGCGATCTTTTCAAAGAGAGACCTTATTCTCATCAATATGTAAAACTGATTTGACACTTCCAACAATTGGTCGTTGGGTTTACAATTAGCCTTTGGTATTAAAACCCGAGAATGAGCGCAAAATGATCTCTGGGATATTCGCAGCGCAAATTTAATCCGTGCATTGACTTTCTCTGTGCCTATGGATAAAGAGAGGAAGAACACTAACGTTCGGATCGCCCCCGACGCATAGACTATAATTAATTAATTATACCGGTATTATATTCTATTATATTTTCCCAATCTTATTTGGAGGATAGAAAACAGTTCAAAACAATGTTAAATCTACAAAATAGCCTACAGTTAATTTCTATATGGTCCACTTTCAAGGACACTGCAGTTTATAGCCGAGAAACCTAACTGCCAAAGCCGATCCAGGAATGATAGCGGCATATACTATACACTACCATTGGCATAACATTCAGATGGAGTAAATAGAATACAGTATCGCTTTACCTTTTTACTAAGTCTGCTGGTATAGCCGTTGTATGGGTTGAATCCTGTCCTTGGCGGCACAGAGAGCAGCATTTTTACAGCACTATGTCCGGAGCGGAGAGCACAGCCAGGCAGGCAGTCATCAGCTGACGTCAGCCAAGGAAATTCAGATTGGAAACTGACTGGGGTTGTGATTTGAGTGGCGCTCTCCCAGCTCTCAGCCATTGGTGTAGCGGCAGCCTATGTATATGTGCGTTGAAGAGCGCGCTTTTCTGTGTTCCTTTTTCCATGTATGGCTATTTAGTAAACTGGACACCACCAGACAGATAACATGTAGGCTTTAGACGTCATGACTTTTTAATGTTCCTATTAAGTATAAATGTCTGTACACACATTTTCACTTTCATTGGTATTGTATAAAGGCTTTTATAGTCCTCAAAAAGATTATACACTATAAATACATATCATTAAATGATATCTAACGTTTGGACTAAAAGTCTAAAAGGCCTATAGGTTACTAATATTGACCATTGCCCAACTGATATTTTCCCAAAGGTGCAAGGCATTACACCATCGCAATCACTATACAGTATGTCAGTGGGTCATGAATGATCTCTAAACCTTATGTCATGTTCAGGACACTAATGTATTTGGATGGCTCTTATAATTAATCAACTGCAAGTCGCTTGGCAACACAGTCAGTCCCTCAACCCTCTCTCTGCCTTGGCTCCTTGTGTATCTACCCTGATTAGCCCCCAAGGGTGCACAACATGTGTATGCAAGTGTTCACTCTCATCTACATAGTAGTATGAGTGTGAATAGAACAGAACAGAATCAAATCAAATAGAATAACTAGATTTCTTCCAGAGAGAACTTTGGTTGCGGCATTCGGATTAGATAGTAAACACATAACAGCACAATGAATTCATTCACATGACAGATTCAACTACAAATGTTCTTTCAGATACTGAAATACACCGCAACAAATGACAGTTAAAAACTCCTTTAAAGGCCAGTTTAGACCAGTTTAGACTAGGCAGAACACAGAAATAGGCTCCCATTTATCTCATTGACATATTAGGAAAACTGGGATTTCACCCAGATTTCATCATAGTGTCTCGTCAGACAGAGTAGAAGCAGAGCGGAATGGATAATAATTGTGTTCCGTCCGTAAAGTTCCAGGACAGTGTGAGTAAAGTGACTTACACCAAATCAAGGAAATGTTGCTACCGGATGGGTGCAGGAGCATTGCAGTTTGATCTGAGTTATAGTTTGGACTTGAATTAACACAGAAACATTGAGCATATTTTAGAGGATATTGTTTTATTTTCATGGGGGGACATGTAGGCAATAACAATTGTAAGCAGACTAATGTATGTACCTACAATGTTATTACCACAGACAATATAACAATGTTCGATATCTATGGTTGTTAAATTGTAACTACTGGCAACCATGTAAATACACAGGTTTTTGACACCTGTTGTGAGCTGAAGAGGGGCCAGAACTGTAGGTTTGGACACTTGTTGTAAAGTGGGGCCAGAACTGTAGGTTTGGACACTTGTTGTAAAGTGGGGCCAGACCTGTAGGTTTGGACACTTGTTGTAAAGTGGGACCAGACCTGTAGGTTTGGACACTTGTTGTAAAGTGGGACCAGAACTGTAGGTTCGGACACTTGTTGTAAAGTGGGGCCAGAACTGTAGGTTTGGACACTTGTTGTAAAGTGGGACCAGAACTGTAGGTTCGGACACTTGTTGTAAAGTGGGACCAGAACTGTAGGTTCGGACACTTGTTGTAAAGTGGGACCAGAACTGTAGGTTTGGACACTTGTTGTAAAGTGGGACCAGAACTGTAGGTTCGGACACTTGTTGTAAAGTGGGACCAGAACTGTAGGTTTGGACACTTGTTGTAAAGTGGGACCAGAACTGTAGGTTTGGACACTTGTTGTAAAGTGGGGCCAGACCTGTAGGTTTGGACACTTGTTGTAAAGTGGGGCCAGACCTGTAGGTTTGGACACTTGTTGTAAAGTGGGGCCAGACCTGTAGGTTTGGACACTTGTTGTAAAGTGGGGCCAGACCTGTAGGTTTGGACACTTGTTGTAAAGTGGGACCAGAACTGTAGGTTTGGACACTTGTTGTAAAGTGGGGCCAGACCTGTAGGTTTGGACACTTGTTGTAAAGTGGGACCAGAACTGTAGGTTTGGACACTTGTTGTAAAGTGGGACCAGAACTGTAGGTTTGGACACTTGTTGTAAAGTGGGGCCAGACCTGTAGGTTCAGACACTTGTTGTAAAGTGGGACCAGAACTGTAGGTTTGGACACTTGTTGTAAAGTGGGGCCAGACCTGTAGGTTTGGACACTTGTTGTAAAGTGGGGCCAGACCTGTAGGTTTGGACACTTGTTGTAAAGTGGGGCCAGAACTGTAGGTTTGGACACTTGTTGTAAAGTGGGGCCAGACCTGTAGGTTTGGACACTTGTTGTAAAGTGGGACAAAAGTGGACCTGCAGTGTTGATGTTCAGTCCTGGCCAGACAGGGTGTTTCCTTCTGCCCAAGAACAATTTGTAGAGTGACTCAGTCAGTTTGTGTCAGGGCCAGCATACAGCCCACACTGGGAATGGTTCCAAAAGGCACCCTATTCTCTATATAGGGCACTACTTTTGACCAGAGCCTACAGGGCCTATAGAGCTCTGGGTACCATTTGGGACGCAACCTGTGACTTCAGCAGAAGTGTCCTCATCACCAGTAACGGGAACGTATTCAAGAAAGGGGCCTAGCTACAGTGACTGAGGTCAGGATGGAGGGTAAAGGTTAGGACACAAATTCCAGACGCAGACTTATTCTGGGGTGGCAGGGTAGCCTAGTGGTTAGAGTGTTGATCTAGTAACCGGAAGGTTGCGAGTTCAAACCCCCGAGCTGACAAGGTACAAATCTGTCGTTCTGCCCCTGAACAGGCAGTTAACCCACTGTTCCCAGGCCATCATTGAAAATAAGAATTTGTTCTTAACTGACTTGCCTGGTTAAATAAAGGTAAAAAATATGAAAAAAATTCTGTCTTTGGGCAAAACTCTGTTGTGTTGTGCAATGATGTACTTTTTACATTCACCCCTCGATATACAATTTTGGCTTTGCCCCAAACACATTCCATTCAGACTTGTACCAAAGTAATGTCATTACATGTACCAACAAGTTTTGTGTATTTTACAGGTAATCTATGAATTCTGTGAAAGCGAACAGAGTGCGATGTCGAGGAGGGGTTGAGAGAGGTAGGGAAAGGGGAGAGAGTGTAGCAGGGAGGAAGTGAGGGGGGTGAGTGTAGGGAGGGAAAAAATGTTGAGTGTAGTGAAAGGAGGTGGAGGGATACCAGTGTAGTGAAAAGGATGTGGAGGGATACCAGTGTAGTGAAAAGGAGGTGGAGAGATACCAGTGTAGTGAAAAGGAGGTGGAGAGATACCAGTGTAGTGAAAATGAAGTGGAGTGATACCAGTGTAGTGAAAAGGAGGTGGAGGGATACCAGTGTAGTGAAAAGGATGTGGAGGGATACCAGTGTAGTGAAAAGGAGGTGGAGGGATACCAGTGTAGTAAAAAGGAAGTGGAGGGATACCAGTGTAGTGAAAAGGAAGTGGAGGGATACCAGTGTAGTGAAAAGGAGGTGGAGGGATACCAGTGTAGTGAAAAGGAGGTGGAGGGATACCAGTGTAGTGAAAAGGAGGTGGATGGATACCAGTGTAGTGAAAAGGAGGTGGAGGGATACCAGTGTAGTGAAAAGGAGGTGGAGGGATACCAGTGTAGTGAAAAGGAGGTGGAGGGATACCAGTGTAGTGAAAAGGAGATGGACGGATACCAGTGTAGCAGGAGAGGAGGTGGAGGGATATCAGTGTATTGAAATGGAGGTGGAGGGATACCAGTGTAGGATGAGAGGAGGTGGAGGGATACCAGTATAGTAAAAAGGAAGTGGAGGGATACCAGTGTAGGATGAGAGGAGGTGGAGGGGTACCAGTGTAGGATGAGAGGAGGTGGAGGGATACCAGTGTAGGATGAGAGGAGGTGGAGGGGTACCAGTGTAGGATGAGAGGAGGTGGAGGGATACCAGTGTCGATGGATAGGAGGTGGATGGATACCAGTGTAGTGAAAAGTAGGTGGAGGGATACCAGTGTAAGGGGAGAGGAGGTGGAGGGGTACCAGTGTAGGTGGAGAGGAGGTGGAGGGGTACCAGTGTAGGATGGAGGGATACCAGTGTAGTGAAGGAAGGGTGGAGGGATACCAGTGTAGGGGAGAGGAGGTGGAGGGTTACCAGTGTAGGATGAGGGGATAGGTGGAGGGGTACCAGTGTAGGATGAGAGGGGTAGTGTGGAGGGATACCAGTGTAGGGGGAGAGGATAGGAGGTGGATGGATACCAGTGTGTAGTGAGGGAAGAGGAGGTGGAGGGATACCAGTGTAGGGGGAGGAGGAGGTGTGGAGGGAGGTGGAGGGGTACCAGTGTAGGTGGAGGAGGTGGAGGGTGTGTAGGGGTGGACCAGTGTAGGGAGAGAGAGGAGGTGGAGGGGTACCAGTGTAGGGGAGAGGAGGTGGAGGGGTACCAGTGTAGGGGAGGAGAGGAGGTGGAGGGGTGGAGGGGTACCAGTGTAGAGGAGAGGAGGTGGAGGGGTACCAGTGTAGGGGGAGAGGAGGTGGAGGGAGGTGGAGGGAGGTGGACCAGTGTAGAGGAGAGGAGGTGGAGGGGTACCAGTGTAGGGATGGAGGGGTACCAGTGTAGGGGAGAGGAGGGATGGAGGGGAGGAGGTGGACCAGTGTAGAAGAGAGGAGGTGGAGGGGTGTGTAGGGGGAGGTGGACCAGTGTAGGGAGAGGAGGTGGAGGTAGGGGAGAGGAGGTACCAGTGTAGAGGAGAGGAGGTGGAGGGGTACCAGTGTAGGGAGAGAGGTGGGTACCAGTGAGGAGAGGAGGTGGAGGGGTACCAGTGTAGAGAGGAGGTGGAGGGGTACCAGTGTAGAGAGAGAGGAGGTACCAGTGGAGGGGAGGGGTACCAGTGTAGGGGGAGAGGAGGTGGAGGGGTACCAGTGTAGAGGAGAGGAGGTGGAGGGGTACCAGTGTAGAGGAGAGGAGGTGGAGGGTACCAGTGTAGGGAGAGGGAGGTGGAGGGGTACCAGTGTAGGGGAGAGGAGGTGGAGGGGTACCAGTGTAGAGGAGGGAGGTGGAGGGGTACCAGTGTAGGGGAGGAGGTGGAGGGGTAGTGTAGGGAGAGGAGGTGGAGGGGTACCAGTGTAGGGAGAGGAGGTGGAGGGGTACCAGTGTAGGGAGAGGAGGTGGAGGGATACCAGTGTAGAGGGAGAGGAGGTGGAGGGATACCAGTGTAGAGGAGAGGAGGTGGAGGGATACCAGTGTAGAGGAGAGGAGGTGGAGGGGTACCAGTGTAGGGGAGAGGAGGTGGAGGGGGTACCAGTGTAGGGAGAGGAGGTGGAGGGGTACCAGTGTAGAGGAGGAGGGGTACCAGGTGGGAGGGAGGTGGAGGGGTACCAGTGTAGAGGAGAGGAGGTGGAGGGGTACCAGTGTAGAGGAGAGGAGGGAGGGTGGAGGGAGGTAGGGGGAGAGGAGGTGGAGGGATACCAGTGTAGAGGAGAGGAGGTGGAGGGGTACCAGTGTAGGGGGAGAGGAGGTGGAGGGGTACCAGTGTAGAGGAGAGGAGGTGGAGGGGTACCAGTGTAGAGGAGAGGAGGTGGAGGGGTACCAGTGTAGGGGGAGAGGAGGTGGAGGGGTACCAGTGTAGAGGAGAGGAGGTGGAGAGGGGTACCAGTGTAGAGGAGAGGAGGTGGAGGGGTACCAGTGTAGGGAGAGGAGGTGGAGGGGTACCAGTGTAGGGAGAGGAGGTGGAGGGGTACCAGTGTAGGGAGAGGAGGTGGAGGATACCAGTGTAGGGGAGAGGAGGTGGAGGGGTACCAGTGTAGAGGAGAGGAGGTGGAGGGGTACCAGTGTAGAGGAGAGGAGGTGGAGGGATACCAGTGTAGAGGAGAGGAGGTGGAGGGGTACCAGTGTAGGGTGGAGGGGTACCAGTGTAGAAGGAGGTGGAGGGGTACCAGTGTAGGGGAGAGGAGGTGGAGGGGTACCAGTGTAGGGAGAGGAGGTGGAGGGGTGTAGAGGAGAGGAGGGGATACCAGTGTAGGGGAGAGGAGGTGGAGGGATACCAGTGTAGGGGGAGGGAGGTGGAGGGGTACCAGTGTAGGGGGAGAGGAGGTGGAGGGGTACCAGTGTAGGGGAGAGGAGGTGGAGGGATACCAGTGTAGGGGAGAGGATGTGGAGGGATACCAGTGTAGGGGAGAGGAGGTGGACCAGTGTAGAGGATGGAGGGGTACCAGTGTAGGGGAGAGGAGGTGGAGGGATACCAGTGTAGGGGGAGAGGAGGTGGAGGGATACCAGTGTAGGGGGAGAGGATGTGTGGAGGGATACCAGTGTAGGGGAGGAGGACCAGTGTAGGGGGAGGGATACCAGTGTAGGGGAGAGGATGTGGAGGGATACCAGTGTAGGGGGAGGAGGATGTGGAGGGATACCAGTGTAGGGGAGAGGATGTGGAGGGATACCAGTGTAGGGGAGAGGATGTGGAGGGATACCAGTGTAGGGGGAGGATGTGGGGATACCAGTGTAGGGGGAGGGATACCAGTGTAGGGGGAGAGGATGTGGAGGGATACCAGTGTAGTGGGAGAGGATGTGGAGGGATACCAGTGTAGGGGAGAGGATGTGGAGGGATACCAGTGTAGGGGAGAGGAGAGGGATACCAGTGTAGAGGGATAGGGATACCAGTGTAGGGGAGGTGGGATGTGGAGGGATACCAGTGTAGGGGAGAGGATGTGGAGGGATACCAGTGTAGGGGGAGAGGATGTGGAGGGATACCAGTGTAGGGGGAGAGGATGTGGAGGGATACCAGTGTAGGGGGAGGGATATACCAGTGTAGGGGGAGGAGGGAGGGATACCAGTGTAGGGGGAGAGGATGTGGAGGGATACCAGTGTAGGGGAGAGGATGTGGAGGGATACCAGTGTAGGGGAGAGGATGTGGAGGGATACCAGTGTAGGGGGAGGGATAGGGATACCAGTGTAGGGGGAGAGGATGTGGAGGGATACCAGTGTAGGGGAGAGGATACCAGTGGGGGAGGGATGTGGATACCAGTGTAGGGGGAGAGGATGTGGAGGGATACCAGTGTAAGGGGAGAGGATGTGGAGGGATACCAGTGTAGGGGAGAGGATGTGGAGGGATACCAGTGTAAGGGGAGAGGATGTGGAGGGATACCAGTGGAAGGGGAGAGGATGTGGAGGGATACCAGTGTAGGGGAGAGGATGTGGAGGGATACCAGTGTAGGGGAGAGGATGTGGAGGGATACCAGTGTAGGGGGAGAGGAGGTAGAGGGATACCAGTGTAGGGGGAGTGGAGGGATACCAGTGTGGAGGGATAACAGTGTACGGGGAGAGGATGTGGAGGGATACCAGTGTAGGGGAGAGGATGTGGAGGGATACCAGTGTAGGGGGAGAGGAGGTAGAGGGATACCAGTTTAGGGGGAGAGGATGTGGAGGGATACAGTGGGTAGGGGGAGAGGATAGGGGTGTAGAGGATGTGGAGGGATACCAGTGTAGGGGGAGAGGATGTGGAGGGATACCAGTGTAGGGGGAGAGGATGTGGAGGGATACCAGTGTAGGGGGAGAGGATGTGGAGGGATACCAGTGTAGAATAGCAGGGGAGAGGATGTGGAGGGATACCAGTGTAGGGGGAGAGGATGTGAGGGATACCAGTGTAGGGGGAGAGGAGGTAAAGGGATACCAGTGTAAAGGGAGAGGATGTGGAGGGATAGCAGTGTAGAGAAAAGGAGGTGGAGGGATACCAGTGTAGGGGGAGAGGAGGTGGAGGGATACCAGTGTAGGGGGAGAGGAGGTGGAGGGATACCAGTGTAAAGGGAGAGGATGTGGAGGGATAGCAGTGTAGAGAAAAGGAGGTGGAGGGATACCAGTGTAGGGGGAGAGGAGGTGGAGGGATACCAGTGTAGGGGAGAGGAGGTGGAGGGATAGAAGTGTAGAGAAAAGGAGGTGGAGGGATACCAGTGTAGGGGAGAAAAGGTGGAGGGATAGAAGTGTAGAGAAAAGGAGGTGGAGGGATACCAGTGTAGGGGAGAGGAGGTGGAGGGATACCAGTGTAGGGGAGAGGAGGTGGAGGAATACCAGCATAGGGGAGAGGAGGTAGAGGGATACTAGTGTAGGGGAGAGGATGTGGAGGGATAGCAGTGTAGAGAAAAGGTGGAGGGATACCAGTGTAGGGGAGAAAAGGTGGAGGGATACCAGTGTAGAGAAAAGGAGGTGGAGGGATACCAGTGTAGGGGAGAGGAGGTGGAGGGATACCAGTGTAGGGTGAGAGAAGGTGATGTATTACAAAGGGGATGTTTTACAGACTTAAATACTCCTCAGGTTTATCACCTGTCTGGATGGTTTCAGATGAACCCGCAGGTGAAGAAGCCAGATGTGGAGGTCCTGGGGCTGGCGTGGTTACACATGGTCTGTGGTTGTGAGGGTACTGTCAAATTCTCTAAAACAATGTTGGAGGCGGCTTAGGATAGAAAAAATTACATTCAATTCTCTGGCAACAGCTCTGGTGGACTTTCCTGCAGTCAGCATGCCAATTGCACGCTCCCTCAAAACTTGAGACATCTGTAGCATTTACTGTCCCCAGCACAAGGTGCACCTGTATAATGATCATGCTGTTTGATCAGCTACTTGATATGCCACACCTGTCAGGTGGATGGATTATCTTGGCAAAGGAGAAATGTTTAATAACAGGGATGTAAGCAAATTTATGCAACAAAATTGGAGAAAAATACGTTTTTTGTGCATATGGAACATTTCTGGGATCTTTTATTTCAGCTCATGAAACATGGGACCAACACTTTACATGCTGCGTTTATATTTTAGATCTCCTAAGCTGCTTCTGCTAGGCTGCCTTCCAGGTAGCTATAGCTAGTGAAAGGAGTCTCTCTCTCTGTGTGTGTGTGTGTGTGTGTGTGTGTGTGTGTGTGTGTGTGTGTGTGTGTGTGTGTGTGTGTGTGTGTGTGTGTGTGTGTGTGTGTGTGTGTGTGTGTGTGTGTGTGTGTGTGTGTGTATGTGTGTGTGTGTGTGTGTGTGTGTGTGTGTGTGTGTGTGTGTGTGTGTGTGTGTGTGTGTGTGTGTGTGTGTGTGTGTGTGTGTGTGTGTGTGTGTGTGTGTGTGAATGCGAATGCGAATGCGTGTTTGTCTTGCAGGTATATAGCCTGGTAAAGGGAGTCTGCTGTTATCACTGAGGTAATTATTTAGCAGGCTGACAACACCTGAGGAATGTAGAGCATGCACCCACCAGCAGAAAGACTTCTCCCTACCACCCTATAACCACACCTCTCTCCACTGTCTCACCCCTATATTCAACCCTCCCCCTTCCACCTGCATCCCTGCACCTCCTCTACACTGGCATCCCCCCACCTCCAAATAAATGTTTCACAGAGTTCAAGTAACAGACCTATCTCAACTGTTCAGAGGAATCAGGCCTTCATGGTCGAATTGCTGCAAAGAACCACTACTAAAGGTCATCAATGAGAAGAAGAGACTTGCTTGGGCCAAGAAACACGAGCATTGGACATTACATCGGAGGAAATTTGTTGTTTTGTCTGATGAGTCCAAATTTGAGATATTTGGTTCCAATCGCCGTGTCTTTGTGAGACGCAGAGAAGGTGAACGGATGATCTTCACATTTGTGGTTCCCACCGTGAAGTAAGGAGGAGGTGGTGTGATGGTTTGTGGGTGCTTTGCTGGTGACACTGTCTATGATTTATTTAAAATTCAAGGCACACTTAACCAGCATGGCTGCCAATGAGTAGGTGTGTCCAAACATCTGACGTATTGTACATTAACTGTTGTCACGACTCTTGTCGTCGGTGGAAGAAGTGGACCAAAGTGTTCATGATTTATTGTAAAAACACTTGAACAAAATAACACAGAGCAAAACGACAATGAACAGGTCTGTCAGGTGCACCCCCCCCACCCCCCCCAAAGGTGCGGATTTCCCACTTCCGAGCTTCCAGTTGTTTTGAAAGCTGGATTGACAGCATGGTCAATGTATTCAACATTTTCTAGCCCATCGTGTTGCACTTATAAGAATATTTTGTAGATAAATACACAACACAGAGACAGAAGACCACAAGTCAATGGAGTACTAACCATCAATGGAAAGGGGATTTTTTTCTTTAATAGGGGATTAATGCAGAGACATGGGAGGAATGTGTCTATATATTGAGTCTGAAATAGGATGCGTGTTATTTGGCCATTGGCACAGTTTTATTGTATGGAATTCTAATTGGTCAACCACAGGCTAGGGCTGGGTTATAAACTACGTCCTGTTCATTTGTTCTGTGGGGAGAATCACTGAGGACATGGGGAGCATGAACATCTGCCATCTACCTCTCAGCATAATAGCTGCTAACATTTGGTGTCGTGACCGTGTGAATTGGTCTGAACAACAAGAAAAACCCAACGGTGTGTTGATCCAGAAGAAAGACTGAAGGCTGAGCACCACCCACCTTGGGAGAGTCAATTCTTCATCTCCTGATTGATGGCAGAAGTGCTGGGTGAGTCCACTGTTTTATTTGTTCTCTATTATAGGGGTTCAAGTTCTCTATTAAAAGGTTTATATATACTTGTTTTTCAACCAGTCCACAAATTGTGAACAAACTATAGGTTTGGCAAGTCGGTTAGGACTTAATTTTTAAAGTAATTTTTCCAACAATTGTTTACAGACAGATTATTTCACATATAATTCACTGTATCACAATTCCAGTGGGTCAGAAGTTTACATACACTAAGTTAACTGTGCCTTTAAACAGCTTGGAAAATTCCAGAAAACGATGTCATGGCTTTAGTATCTTCTAATAGGCGACTTGACATAATTTGAGTCAATTGGAGGTGTCCCTGTGGATGTATTTCAAGGCCTACCTTCAAACTCAGTGCCTCTTTGTTTGACATCATGGGAAAATCAAAAGAAATCAGCCAAGACCTCAGAAAACATTTTGTAGACCTCCATAAGTCTGGTTCATCCTTGGGAGCAATTTCCAAACACCTGAAGGTACCACGTTCATCTGTACAAACAATAGTATGCAAGTATAAACACCATGGGACCACGCAGCTGTCATATCGCTCAGGAATGAGACGCGTTCTGTCTCCTAGAGATGAACATACTTTGGTGCGAAAAGTACAAATCAATCCCAGAAAAACAGCAAAGGACCTTGTGAAGATGCTGGAGGATACCGGTACAAAGTATCTATATCCACAGTAAAACGAGTCCTAAATCGACATAACTTGAAAGGCCGCTCAGCAAGGAAGAAGCTACTGCTCCAAAACTGCCATAAAAAAGCCAGACTACGGTTTGCAACTGCACATGGGGACAAAGATCGTACTTTACGAAGAAATGGCCTCTGGTCTGACGAAACAAAAATAGAACTGTTTGGCCATAATGATCATCGTTATGTTGGAGGAAAAAGGGGGAGGCTTGCAAGCCAAAGAACACCATCCCAACCGTGAAGCATGTGGGTGGCAGCATCATTTTGTGGGGTGCTTTGCCGCAGGATGTACAGGTGCACTTCACAAAATAGATGGCATCATGAGAGAGGAAAATAATGTGGCTATATTGAAGCAACTTCTCAAGACATCAGTTAAGTTAAAGCTTGGTCGCAAATGGGTCTTCCAAATGGACAACAATCCCAAGCATACTTCCAAAGTTGTGGCAAAATGTCTTAAGGACAACAAAGTCAAGGTATTGGAGTGGCCATCACAAAGCCCTGACCTCAATCATATCGTAAGATTATCAACATCTTACAACAGAATTTGTATGATTCTAAATTTGGGTAAAACAAAATGCATTGTATTTTCCAATGCCAGGCATGTTACAAATCATGTCATTATTACATTTGCTGGACATACTATAGAGCAAGTTAAAGTGTACAAATATTTGGGTGTGTGGGTTGATGATAAGCTGAGCTTCACTGTGCATGTAGAGAACTTGATAAGGAAGCTCAAGCTGAAAATAGGATTTTATTACCGGCATAAGGCTTGTTTTTCTTTTGAGGCCAGGAAGGAGCTGGTACGATGTGCATTACTGTCGGCTGGTCATCATTGACCTTGTGTAGGCTTAAACACTGGTATACACTGATTTACAAGGCCGTTTTGGTTAAAAAATTCCATTTTATCACTGTTCTTTTTTAGTCAGGTCAGTAAATAAATATCAATTACGGTCCCATTCTGATTTGCTTCTAAAAGTACCAAAAATTAGAACAGGTAATGGTAGAAATAGTCTTAGTTTTAGCACCGTGGTCCTGGAATTCTCTCCTGAACATTTTAAAATTGTCACGTCCTGACCTTAGTTCCTTTTTTATGTCTCTATTTTGGTTTGGTCAGGGCGTGAGTTGGGGTGGGCATTCTATGTTTTTCATTTCTATGTTTTGTTCTGTGTGTTGTATTTCTATGTGTTTGGCCTGGTATGGTTCCCAATCAGAGGCAGCTGTCAATCGTTGTCTCTGATTGAGAACCATACTTAGGTAGTTTGTTCCTACCTGTGTTTGTGGGTAGTTGTTTTCTGTTTTGTACCTTGCAGAACTGTTCGTTTGTTGTTTTTGTTCAAGTGTTCATATTTATTAACTGCATGATGAATATTACCACGTTGCACCTTGGTCCTCTTCTCCTTCTCCCGACGACATTCGTTACAAAAATGTGATGATCTAGTTTCATTGGTGGAGTTTAAACACTTGATCGATGTATATATCATAGAATAGTGTAATTGTTTTTAAGCCAGCTATTTTTAGTTAAGATGTTTGTGTTTTTAATGTAATATGTAATTGTTGTACCGTATGTGTGTTTATAGTTCTGTTTAATGTTGTGTATGTAGGTTGTTTTTTCTGAAACGTTGTTCCCTCTGCTGCTATTGGACCAGGTCTCTCTTATAAAATAGATATTATCTCAATGAGAAAAAACCTGAATAAATAAAGGTAACATTTGTATTTTATTTTTATTCTGATATATAAAAAGCTTGGGGAAAAGTACATAGAATGTCTAATTCCTTGACAAAGACACAAAGGTCTTTAACTGTATTAGCCGAAGTAAGAAACCGTGATGAGAAATTATTTCTGGAGAATCATGATAGGACATTGCAGAGAGATAAAGAAGGTTTGGAAACTCTTGGTGGACAGATCAAAACCTTGAAAGAAGAAATTCAACAATTACAGGCAAGGGTCATAAAACCAGACTTGGCTCCAACATGTGGAGGACCCTTTGTTCCTTCAATCCACCCTCAGGCTGAGTTGCTCAAGGATGATCGGGTTTCATGCATCTGGTCAGCACTGCCTGGCTTTGAGTCAACAGATACTGACAGCGGTGACGAACGATGTCTTAGGCCAACCAGAACACTGGCTGTAAAAGGTGGTAAAGACAAACCCTCCGGTGACAGTAATCACACATAAATCAGCATCTCCAAAACAGTTGGATGGTCGAAAACTTTGAAACATCCCTGAAAAGTGGGTATGAAAACGTGAGACCATTTGAAGTGTTATGAGAAACTCTATAATTACATCCTTATGATGGGTTACAGTTCTTAGCCATTGTTTTGAACAACCGTGAACATGGTATACTTGAAGAAAAGGTTTATAGAGCCATGGGTGGTGAAGAGCAAGATGTGGCCATTGGATGGAGAGCCATACATGCTTTCATTAAGGGTCCGACCAATGCAACGACCAATTGGGGAGAGAAAAACCAAACAAACCGTTTGTTGAATTTGAAGACAGGTTTATAGCAGATGTGGTTAAACACAGTGGGTTACCTGACATGGAAGATGAAGATACACTCAATCCCCCCCAAAAGGGGGCAATCACTCATCAGCTGATGCAATCCATACATGAAGATTTGCGAAAAACTTTTGTTTCCACAACTAATGACTGGGAGAGACAAAACTACGGCAACATCATCGACAGGTTGTCACTACTGGACAGAGACATCAATCAACATAATAAACAGGCTGCTATCAGAGTTGTGCAGGTTCCAAGTGAAACCAACAACATTATTCATTCAGCAGAAGAGAAACCTGGTGTTTGTCATTATTGCGGGATTTCTGGTCACTGGCAACGAGAATGTCGGAAAAGAAAACGTGTTCTTATGAGGAATGGCCAGGAGAAGCAAGTTCTGTCTACGGGAAAATAGAATCAAGACAACAGCCCCAATGACACAATGTTTTTATTTTTTATTTTACCCTCTTTTCTCCCCAATTTTGTGGTGGGCCCCCCAATGACACAATGTTGATGCTGAAATTTAAGAAGCTCTCTGCGGCTCAGCATCCAGTTTACTGGATTCTGTGGAGGAAAACTAGTAGACCCCCTCTTATGTCCCATCTCAGCTGGTGTAAATATGAAATTGGATGAAATATATGTGAATATGATGGTTAACAACTTTGCAGCATATTCTTTAGTATCTACGGGTGCTGAAGTCACTGTATTGCCCATATCTTATGCAAAACATATATGTCCTCAGCACACAGCAAGAAGATGGGGGGGGGGGGGTGTATGAAACAAACCGAACCATTATAAATTTCTATTTGTCCAATGAAGACTGGTGCAGGGGTGTGGATAGGCTCATTTGAACAACCTATTTTAGGCTTTGATGTTATTTGGACTACAGAGAAAAATGAGTGTGGAACTTTGGATATGGAACCAGTGTGCTAGCAAAGAAAGCTATGGCTGCTACTAAAGTAGTGGAGGCTCCTTACATCATCATACAACGTGGCACACCATGTAATCCAGCTACTCTGATGCTTCCTACAGATACCACATCACTTGAACACGACTGTTGTGAGTTGGTTTTGGATCTGCTCTCTAATGGGTTTATTAAGTCATCCAGTGGAAAACCCTGAGTTGATCTTTTACACAGACGGTTCAAGCATTTTAGAGAGGGGTGTGAGGATGGCAGGCTGGGCAGTTGCTACAATGGACAATGTGATAGTGACAGGCACGTTATCTGCAGGAACATCAGCACAGGTTTGCAGAATTGGTGGCTTTGACAGAAGCATGTAAACAAGCTGAAGGAAAAACAGCTAATATCTACACAGACTGAAGGTATGCTTTTGGTGTTACCCATGATTTTGGAAAAATATGGAAAAACAGAGGAGGCTCTACTGAATGCTCTCCAGTTACCTGGACAAGTTGCAATTTTGAAAATGGAAGCACATGGAAGAATCTTTACAGACGAGACTAAAGGTAATGATGGGGTGGCAGGGTAGCCTAGTGGTTAGAGCGTTGGACTAGTAACCGGAAGGTTGCGAGTTCAAACCCCCGAGTTGACAAGGTACAAATCTGTCGTTCTGCCCCTGAACAGGCAGTTAACCCACTGTTCCCAGGCGGTCATTGAAAATAAGAATTTGTTCTTAACTGACTTGCCTGGTTAAATAAATAAAATTTGGCTGACAGAGCTGCCAAGGCGGCTGCCAAGAGAACACTGTGACCTAAACTGATTAGGAGATACCACTTGGACAGATTGCAACACATTAGAGATATGCAAAGCAGTGCACCAAAATATTAAGTGTGGGAATGGATGGCTGCAGGTGTGGAAATACAACCTGAGATGTGTAGCACCAAATGCACTCTTACCCTACTTGGTGACACAGATCCACTCTTTGGGACACATTGGTGTGGACAAGATAGTTTATCGTTTTGTGGGCAAATGGTGGAATCCAAGTGTGTGGAAAGAGGCTTAGGCTGTTGAGGTGAATTGCAACATTTGTATGGAAAACAACACCAAGGGACTAGTGAAAGTACAGACACGACGAGCGCCTGCCCCACCAGGACCCTTCAGACATCTACAGCTTGATTACATCATGCTGCCCAAATGTAAAGGAAATGAAGATGTCCTTTACATGAATAGTTTATTTTAATAGTTCCTCATGATGGGTTGAAGCCTACCCTACTAAGAAAGAAACTGCACAACACACAGCTAAAATTCTGATTCGAGAAATCATTCCCTGATGGGGATTTCCGGAACAAGTAGATTCCGACCAAGGCACTCATTTCACAATCAGGATATAGCTCATCTTCTGAACATAGACTGGCAACTACACTGCCCTTATCATCCTCAATCGAGTGGACAGGTAGAATGCACCAATTTAGTTTTGAAAGAGAGACTTTCAAAGATGCATCAAGAAGGGATGGCATGGCCAGATGCATTGCCTACCATATTATGTATTATACGGACAACACATAATACAACCACAGGATTGAGTCCGTTTGAGATTGTCACAGGTTGAGCAATGCCACTACCAGATACGTTACACTTGAGAAAAGCAGACATTCACTTAATGAGTGACACAATGTTTAACTATTGCATTCAACTAACTAATGCAGTAGGGGAAGCAGACAGACAAGTAAAAGAGGTCAGGGAAATAAGTCCCTAGAGGGGACATGACGTAGTACCAGGAAAGTCGGTGATGGTAAAAAATATGTAACAGACACATTAGGGACAAAATGGGAAGGTCCTTATCAAGTTTTGCTCATAACGAGGTCAGCAGTAGAAGTCAGGGGAAAATCACGATGGATACATGTTTGCAAGGTTGCCCATTTTGATGACAAAGCAGAGCCTGGAGAATAAAGAACTGATTGATTAGCAATCGGGGGCCAATCTCAGGTGAAGAAGCATAGTAAGATGATCAGAACCTGATAAGCTTCTATGTTGTACATTGCAGTCAACATATTATGGATATCTAGGTGAAATGTCCAACTTTTTCCTGAAAATTAGGACATGCTTACTTAGGGAAATCTATGTGAAATGTCAATTTCTCTTGAAACCAGGACATGTTGCGTTCACTTTTTTGTTTCCTTCGTTACAGGTTATGAGAATCTACAGTCTGAAGCTGAAGCAATATCCTTCGATTCAAGGACTGTACCTGAAACGATACAAGACCACCGGTGAAGTGCAACCAGTGGAATGGAAGAATTCCTCACTACTGGCAGACTGTCAGAACATAATTTCTAATAGTTATCTATATGAGACTGATACTGATGTGGAGGAGCTGGTCACTTGTATTTTCTGGTGAGCTTCCTCCTTAATACAGGATGTGGTAGGAACTGTAAGGGACATCATTATTACACCTGTTAATACTTATTTTATATAACTTTGTTTGACAAATATTTCTTATTGTAAAAGCAAGTAGAATATGCCCTTTGTGTTTTATATAATTCTTTTATGCTTACTGCTAACGTTTTTTAGACTGTCTATTTTTTATGTTTTCAATTGTTTTCTAAAAATATGTTTTAAGTATATTTATTTTTAAAATGGTCTAGGGGGAGTATAAGAATATTTTGAAGATAAATACAAAACGCAGAGACAGAAGACCACAAGTCAATGGAGTACTTGGAAATAGTGTTTTTTCTGTAATAGGGGGATTAATGCAGAGACATGGGAGGAATGTGTCTATATATTGAGTTTGAAATAGGATGCGTGTTGTTTGGCCATTGGCACAGTTTTCTTGCAAATAATTCTGATTGGTCAACCACAGGCTAGGGCTGGGTTTAATAACTACATCCTGTTCATTTGTTCTGTGATGTGTAATGTTTATGTCCAATGGCTGATGAGCAACGATACGTTCTATCTATAATTTCTCTTCATATGACAAGGATTAAAAGGATTTGCCAGTAGATTGTCGACTTGATTCATGATGATGACTGCTTGTCTAACTTGCTCGCTAAGATTTTGAAAATATGATGATGATCAGTCCAATCAAAGCAACGGTAGATATAACGTGATTTTAAGTCATTTTATCTGTGGCCAATGACCTTGAGTCTTCTTGGATAGGCACTTCTAATATAAATCTATGGCAGCACCCAAGGGACTTGAATTTTCTTATACACCCGGTAGATTTTTCAGCGACGTTGTGTCCCCATGAGTGACAGAACACTGAGCCAATCACTGCACAACTTGAGAACGTTACCAACCCCTACACGTTGTATTTTGCACTGGCTGCCCCACCACCACAGATAGCACTGAGCTCGGCTGAAACACCTGCATTTTGGAGCTGCCTTGCCCAAGAAAGCAAAAAGCATCATGTTTGTATGCAGTTTTATTAACTAAATGATTTGTTTTAACATTGTTTGCGAACTTATATGTGACACGTATTAATGCCAAAATAACATGCAAAACAGACCCACAAACCCTGACTGATGGGTCGCCTCTGCCACTACCTCTTACTCAGTTGCTGTGGAGGAAGGAAACCACTCAGGGATTTCACCATGACACCAAAGTTAACGTTAAAACAGAGTTTAATGGCAGTGATAGGAGAAAACTGAAGATGGATCAACAAGATTGTAGTTACTCCACCATACAAACCTAAATGACCGTGAAAAGAAGGTTGCCTGTGCAGATTAAAAAATATTCCAAAGCATGCATCCTGTTTGCAATAAGGCACTAAAGTAAAACTGCTAAAAATATGGCAATAAAATATCCTGAATACAAACCATTGTTTGGGGCAAATCCAACACAACACATTATTGAGTACCGCTCATATTTTCAAGCATGGTGGAGGCTGCATCATGTTATGGGTATGCTTGTCATCGGCAAGGATGAGGGAGTTTTTTAGGATAAGAAGAAACGGAATTGAGCTAAGCACAGGCAAAATCCTAGAGAAAAACCTGCTTTCCAACAGACACTGGGAGAGACAAATTAATATTTCAGCAGGACAATAACCTAAAACACAAGGTCAAATATACAGTGGAGTTGCTTACCAAGAGACAACACTGAATGTTCCTGAGTGGCCTAGTTACAGTTTTACTTAAATCGGCTTGAAAATCTATGGCAAGACTTGAACATGGCTGTCTAGCAATGATCAACAACCAACTTGACAGAGCATGAAGAATTTAAAAAAGAATAATGTGGATAGAAGTAGAAATCAAATCATATTGGTCACATACACATGTTTAGTAGATGTTATTGCAGGTGTAGCGAAATGCTTGTGTTTCTAGCTCCAACGGTGCAGTAATATCTAACAAGTAATATCTAACAATTTCACAACATATACACAATAACATGGAATGAGTCAAGGGGTATGAATCATTTCTGAAGTCACAGACGCTTTTATCCAAGGTGATTTACAGTCATGCCTGCATACATTTTTTTCATATGGTTGGTCCAGGGAGTCAAACACACTCTCCTGGTGTTGCAAGCACCATGCCAACTCCCTCCATGCCTACACCATCCCCCCTAGACTCCCTCCATGCCTAGACCATCCCCCCTAGACTCCCTCCATGCCTACACCATCCGCCCTAGACTCCCTCCATGCCTAGACCATCCCCCCTAGACTCCCTCCATGCCTAGACCATCCCCCCTAGACTCCCTCCATGCCTAGACCATCCCCCTAGACTCCCTCCATGCCTAGACCATCCCCCCTAGACCCCCTCCATGCCTATCCCCCCTAGACTCCCCTCCATGCCTAGACCATCCCCCTAGACCCCCCCATATAGTCCCTCCATGCCTAGACCATCCCCCCTAGACTCCCTCCATGCCTACACCATCCCCTCTAGACTCCCTCCATGCCTAGACCATCCCCCCTAGACTCCCTCCATGCCTACACCATCCCCCCTAGACCCCCTCCATGCCTAGACCATCCCCCCTAGACTCCCTCCATGCCTAGACCATCCCCCCTAGACTCCCTCCATGCCTACACCATCCCCCCTAGACTCCCTCCATGCCTACACCATCCCCCCTAGACTCCCTCCATGCCTAGACCATCCCCCCTAGACTCCCTCCATGCCTAAACCATCCCCCCTAGACTCCCCCTCCATGCCTACACCATCCCCCCTCCCTAGACTCCCCCTCCATGCCTAGACCATCTCCCCTTGACTCCCTCCATGCCTAAACCATCCCCCCTAGACTCCCTCCATGCCTAGACCATCCCCCCTAGACTCCTTCCATGCCTACACCATCCCCTCTAGACTCCCTCCATGCCTAGACCATCTCCCCTCAACTCCCTCCATGCCTACACCATCCCCCCTAGACTCCCTCCATGCCTAGACCATCTCCCCTCGACTCCCTCCATGCCTAAACCATCCCCCCTAGACTCCCTCCATGCCTAGACCATCCGCCCTAGACTCCCTCCATGCCTAGACCATCCCCCCTAGACTCCCTCCATGCCTAGACCATCCCCCCTAGACTCCCTCCATGCCTACACCATCCCCCCTAGACTCCCTCCATGCCTAGACCATCCCCCCTAGACTCCCTCCATGCCTAGACCATCCCCCTCCCTCCAGACTCCCCCCTCCATGCCTAGACCATCCCCCCCCTAGACTCCCTCCATGCCTAGACCATCCCCCTAGACTCCCTCCATGCCTAGACCATCCCCCCCCCATGCCTAGACTCCCTCCATGCCTAGACCATCCCCCCTCCCTCCAGACTCCCCCTCCATGCCTAGACCATCCCCCCTATACATTTACATCCCCCTACATGCCTAGACCATCTTATGCCTAGACCATCCCCCTAGACTCCCTCCATGCCTAGACCACTCCCTCCATGCAAATTGGATACTCCATCCATGCCTAGACCATCCCCCCTAGACTCCCTCCATGCCTACACCATCCCCCTAGACTCCCTCCATGCCTAGACCATCCCCCCTCCCTCCAGACTCCCTCCATGCCTAGACCATCCCCCCTAGACTCCCTCCATGCCTACACCATCCCCCCTAGACTCCCTCCATGCCTAGACCATCCCCCCCCCCCTAGACTCCCTCCATGACTCCCTCCCCCTAGACTCCTCCATGTCTAGACCATCCCCCCTAGACTACCTAGACCATCTCCCCCTAGACTCCCTCCATGCCTAGACCATCCCCCCCTCCATGCCTAGACCATCCCCCTAGACTCCCTCCATGCCTAAACCATCCCCCTAGACTCCCTCCATGCCTCCCCCCAGACCATCCCCATCCCCCTAGACTCCCTCCATGCCTAAACCATCCCCCCTAGACTCCCTCCATGCCTAGACCATCCCCCCCATAGACTCCCTCCATGCCTAGACCATCCCCCCTCCTTCCATGACTCCCTCCATGCCTAGACCATCCCCCCAACTCCCTCCAGACTCCCCCTCCATGCCTAGACCATCCCCCTACTCCCTCCATGACCATCCCCCTCCATGCCTAGACCATCCCCCCTAGACTCCCTCCATGCCTAGACCATCCCCCCTAGACTCCCTCCATGCCTACACCATCCCCCCTAGACTCCCTCCATGTCTAGACCATCCCCCCTAGACTCCCTCCATGCCTAGACCATCCCCCCTAGACTCCCTCCATGCCTAGACCATCCCCTCTAGACTCCCTCCATGCCTAGACCATCCCCCCTAGACTCCCTCCATGTCTAGACCATCCCCCAATCCCCCCTAGACTCCCTCCATGTCTAGACCATCCCCCTAGACTCCCTCCCCCACTCCCTCCATGTCTAGACCATCCCCCTAGACTCCCTCCATGCCTATGACCATCCCCCCTAGACTCCCTCCATGCCTAGACCATCTCCCTCCATGCCTAGACCATCCCCCTCTCCCTCCATGTCTAGACCATCCCCCAATCCCCCTAGACTCCCTCCATGTCTAGACCATCCCCCCTAGACTCCCTCCATGTCTAGACCATCCCCCCAAGACTCCCTCCATGCCCCTCCATGCCTAGACCATCCCCCTAGACTCCCCATCCATCCCCCTAGAGGCCCTCCATGCCCTCCATGCCTAGACCATCCCCCCTAGACTCCCTCCATGCCTAGACCATCCCCCCTAGACTCCCTCCATGCCTAGACCATCCCCCTAGACTCCCTCCATGCCTAGACTCATCCCCCCCCTAGACTCCCTCCATGCCTAGACCATCCCCCTAGACTCCCTCCATGCCTCCCCCCTAGACCATCCCCCCCCCCCTAGACTCCCTCCATGCCTAGACCATCCCCCTAGACCCATCCTAGACCATCCCCCTAGATAGACCATGCCCCAGACTCCCTCCCCATGCCTAGGCCATCCCCCTCCCCTCCACCATCCCCCTAGAGGCCCTCCATGCCTAGACCATCCCCCCTCTCTACTCTCATGTCCTCCCCTGTCCACTCCCCTTGGCTGGGTCAGTAAAGCAGGGGGATTGACTGTGTGCTGCTGCAGATGTACAGTCTGGAGAGAGGCCAGGTTGCCTTGCCTGGGATAACATGTGGTCATGGACTATTTACCCTGGCACCCTTTCAGACTGTCTCCCACACACCATGCTGTGTCCATGCCAGATTCACAGTACTAGCAATGGCTGAGCACCCTGTCTACTTCCTCTAGGGGGTTATCAGGATGAGAATTTCAGGTTGAGATTATCAAATTGAGTTGTTACCAAGTATAATTGATGATTAATTGTATTGACAGAACAAATTCATACTTAATAAGATTCTATGTCTCTAAAAGTAATTCAAGTATATACAAAACTGAACATAAAAGCCAGTCAGATATATTGCTTTGTAATGAGGTTCATCCACTTCAATTTACCCAACCTTATTCATTCTCAGCTAAGGGCTGAGGAGTGATTGTCTAGACATTCTGCTGGTGTCTAGGGATACCCAGACGCTGTTTTTCACAGATTCTCCACAACATTACATTCTACCATTCTGTGCTTCTGTCTCTTAACAAACATCTACACTCGCAGAAAAAAGTGTTCCAAAGGGGTTCTTTGGCTGTACCCATAGGAGAACCCTTTATGTTTTCAGGTAGAACCAGCAGCAAACCACCCTGCATACCACTGCTGGCTTGCTTCTGAAGCAAAGCAGGGTTGCTCCTGGTCAGTCTGTGGATGAGGGACCATGCATGCTGAAGGCACTCTTTCCTATGGTCTAAAATATCCCAATTCCCCAGGGCAGTGATTGGGGACACTGCCCTTAATGGGATGGTAAACAGGTACTCTGTGATCATTAAAGATCCCATGGCACTTATTGTATATCCTGGTGTCCTGGCTAAATTCCCAATCTGGCCCTCAAACCATCATGGTCACCTAATAATCCCCAGTTTACAAATGGCACATTCATCCCCTCCTCTCCCCTGTAACTATTCCCTGGGTCATTGCTGTAAATGAGAATGTGTTCTCAGTCAACTTACCTGGTTAAATCATGGATAAATAAAAACATGTAAAAGAAACCTCTGTGGAAGGGATCAAGATGAAACCCAAAAGGGTTCTACCTGGAACCATAAAGGGTTATCCTATGGGGACAGCGAAATAACCCTTTTTATGTTCTAGATAGCGTGGTTTTTCTAAGAGTGTATGTTGGAAGACTTCTGCAGGCTGGGGTGTTTTCTGAACCAAACCCTGAAAACTAACATCCTCAGCTCAAATTTAACATTTGAAAGCTGCAGCAATTACTTATATTCAAACTTTTAAAATGAATATCTGCTATTATTACAATGATTAAATGGTTATCATGCTTTTAAATGAAATAACCCCAGTAAACACAAGATGTCTAAATATTAGTTAATAATAATTTGTCAACAATAATAATTTATCCTATATACACTCAGCAAAAAAAGAAACGTCCTCTCACCTTCAACTGTGTTTATTTTCAGCAAACTTAACATGTGCAAATATTTGTATGAACATAACAAGATTCAACAAATGAGCCATAAACTGAACAAGTTCCACAGACATGTGACTAACAGAAATGGAATAATGTGTCCCTGAACAAAGGGGGGTCAAAATCAAAACAGTAACAGTCTGGTGTGGCCACTGCAGTGCATCTCCTCCTCATGGACTGCACCAGATTTGCCAGTTCTTGCTGTGAGATGTTAATCCACTCTTCCACCAAGGCACCTGCAAATTCTCAGACATTTCTGGGGGGAATGGCCCTAGCCCTCACCCTCCAATCTAACAGGTCCCAGACGAGCTCAATGGGATTGAGATCCGGGCTCTTCGCTGGCCATGGCAGAACACTGATTCCTGTTTTGCAGGAAATCACGCACAGAATGAGCAGTATGGCTGGTGGCATTGTCGTGCTGGAGGGTCATGTCAGGATGAGCCTGCAGGAAGGGTACCACATGAGAGAGAAGGATGTCTACCATGTAACGTACAGTGTTGAGATTGTCTGCAATGACAACAAGCTCAGTCCGATGATGCTGTGACACACCTCCCCAGACCATGACGGACCCTCCACCTCCAAATCGATCCCGCTCCAGAGTACAGGCCTCGGTGTAACGCTCATTCCTTCAACGATAAATGCAAATCCAACAATCACCCCTGGTGAGACAAAACCGCAACTCGTCAGTGATGAGGACCTGCCTTACAACAGGCTTACAAGCCCTCAGTACAGCATCTCTCAGCCTATTTCGGACAGTCTGAGCACTGATGGAGGGATTGTGCGTTCCTGGTGTAACTCGGGCAGTTGTTGTTGCCATCCTGTAAATGTCCCGCAGGTGTGATGTTCGGATGTACTGATCCTGTGCAGGTTGTTACATGTGGTCTGCCACTGCAAGGATGATCAGCTGTCTGTCCTGTCTCCCTGTAGTGCTGTCTTAGGCGTCTCACAGTACGGACATTGCAATTTATTGCCCTGGCCACATCTACAGTCCACATGCCTCCTTGCAGCATGCCTAAGGCACATTCATGCAGATGAGCAGGGACCCTGGGCATCTTTCTTTTGGTGTTTTTCAGTCAGTAGAAAGGCTTCTTTAGTGTCCTACGTTTTCATAACTGACCTTAATTGCCTACTGTCTGTAAGCTGTTAGAGTCTTAACGATCGTTCCACAGGTGCATGTTGATTAATTGTTTATGGTTCATTGAACAAGCATGGGAAACAGTGTTTATGCCCTTTACAATGAAGATCTGTGAAGTCATTTGGATTTTTACTAATTATCTTTGAAAGACAGGGTCCTGAAAAAGGGACGTTTCTTTTTTTGCTGAGTTTATCTTGATGGTTGATACTTGATATACAGTACATTGAAAGTCTAACTCTATACTACAACAAGCATTCCATTTACACCATGTTCAGTGTTCAGTGCCCTCTATAGGTCTGGAAGGGTTAGATCATTTTAGTTTCTGGTTTTCATTCTAAAATCAACTACTATAAGCTGTCTATCTAAAATCCAACAGAAGGCATGATATCATGTAAGGTCACGATAGAAGTACCTTTTTGAGTCATGTACTTTTGAAGTTTCATCTTGTAGTTTGACTATAGCAACAAGCCAGGTCAATCCCTGTGCACAGAAGTCATCACTGAAGGCATATAAAAGATGTGTGTGTTGTGTGTGTTGTGGATGATCTGTCCTCTGTATGCCTCTCTGGGTTGAATGTACTGTGCTATCCAAATCCCGCCACTCCATATTTGTAATAGTTGCTTATTACTTACAACAGTAGGAATCAGCCTTATATTGTCTGCTTCCCAAATGGCTCCTTATTCCCTACATAGTTCACTACTTTCGACCAGAGCACTATATAGGGAATAGGGTGCCCTTTGGGATATACATTCTCTCAGAGGGAGATCTAGATAGGATCTTTGTTTGTACTTGGACTTCCCCTCTCCTCAGGCCTTTGAAACCACACCAAATCCCTCTCTATATTTTCTAAGTCCGTGATAATAGATTATGGGCCAAAGTTTGTTAGATCGATATACGTTTTGACAAACCGTCTATGTGTTTTAGACTCATAGGGAGAATCTTAATTGCATACTTCTTGCGTCCTCGCTCCTCGTCTCCTTCTCAAAACCCATTGGATGAGAAAGCTAGAGGACCCTCCCCCCTGACTATGTCACTCACATTCTTCTTAAGTATCAGTCTTCACACTAGACTGAGGGAGGGAGGGAGGGAGGGAGGGGGTGGGAGTACAGAGAGAGGGCGAGAGAGAGAGAGGCAGGAAAGAGAGAGAGATTTAAGAGAGAGGGGAGATTTAGGGGAGATTTAAGCCAACCTCAAATCTCTGTCCCTCTCTGAGGGGTCACAGACAGTTTCATTGTCTTACTGCTCCAGATGAAAAACATCTTACTACTCCAAGCCTTGTCTGCTTCCCAACTAGCACCATATTCCCTATGTACAGTATTGCACTACATTTGACCAGGGCCCTAAGATATACTTATGATCGGAATCCCTGTGACAAGGAACTGGTCAAAAGCAGTGCACTATGTCGCAGATGATTTGATCATGAAGTCAGGTTTCATGTCAGAGTCCAGAGTCCATTTGTTATGTGCAGTTGGGCTATGGCTGGGTCTTTCATTGACTTTGTCTAAAGTCAATGAAATGTGTAAACTATTTTATAGCCTAACTCATAGGCTATTATATGCATATGAATTGCATTGCTTAAAGTTATTGTTCAGTAAATTTGCCTAAAATGCTGTATTTATTTTTTTGCATTCATTTCCCCCCCAGCCCATATACTCTACAGTTATTATGAGATGTTGCCATGTTAGACTATTGCGATGCGCCTACTAGGAAAACTCTGTGCTACTACAGTTGAGTTTATATGCCATGTCCTTCATTTACCACAAGAGGAGGTTCTCTCCTGAGAAATGCAGTGGACTGGGTTCAATTATGTATATAAACCCTCGATTACTGATGCTATATATTGGCATTTGAGACTATGCAGAGTCCTCCATAGGAATTAATGGAATTCTGTTTTATTTCAATTAAAGGACAAAATGATTTAAGTATTTTTTGTTGTTGTAGTGGGTTGTACTACATTTAATTGAAATACTATAGAATTCCATTCATTCCTATGGAGTACTGCTCCTACAGGGGAGTGCCACTGCCAATATGGCCAACTGGTGGCTTCAAAACGTCTCAATGGCACAAACATAGCATCAGCAATCAAGGGTTTACATACATCATTGGTCTGAGTCAGAGAATGTTCTCTGAGCGGGATGTCATAAAAAGTCCAAAAGCCTGTTTTGAATATAGCCCATCCTTCCTCTCTGGAACCCTGGCTGGGACACATCTCATGATCTCATCTGTCATCATAGTAACATAGAAGCATACTGGTATGATTCTTGGGAGCTCTACCCTGCATAACTATCAATGCTGAAGTTAAAAGCAGCTGTGTGTGCACAAAGCTAGGGAAAAGCTTCCAGTGTTGGAAGACCCAGTGTGGCATTCTTTAAAAAGTTTGAAAATAAGGGCGTTAAATAAGTTCTGTGTTATGTACAGTAGGCAAATGTGTTATAATATTTCGGACCTGTTCAACTCTAATGACAGACAGATTTGAGGGTGTACACTTGTCAATCAAATTGAAACTGCAGAAAACAACTGTCCTTGTGCCAATATGGTTGGTGTATGGGCGCCAGTCTAATGCGCAGAAAAGCGTCTCCGCGCTTGCGCAAAGGGAGCTTGCCGCGTAGTTTTTCGGTTTTCTGTAAGAATTGAATTGGTGACGTCATCCACTGGTTCCAGAGCGCTGTGTGTGTCGGAGCTTCACACTCACCGCCATCCACTCAACGTGTTGTAACCACCAGTAACAGAGGCGGTGGAGCTCCCAAAGAAAAAGGCGCTTTTCTTTTTTATTTTATGGCATGGGTTATTTTCAACACTGCTGCAGTGACGGAAATCCGAGGAGATTGTGAACTAGTGGGACATTTCTAGATGAATGGTGTTCACAATATATTTTCCTTTGAAAAATAGTGTGTGGGCTTATATGGATCACGCATGCTGATACTGTATAAAACATATACATGACTGCATGAGAACAACTCGTAGGCTCACTAGGTTGTAGCAAGCCTTTCAATGTTTCTACATTTGTATCCATTGTCTACTTCTGCCAGTGAAGCTACCTTAGCTATTCTCAGTGCGTGGTTGCAGGGCGCAAAGAGAACGGACAATCGCACCGGACCATTCGGGGTGTTCGGATGAGGTGTTTGAATATATTTTTTGATCTTAGAATTCTAGCCAACGTTATATCCAATATTTTATATATATTAAACAAGCAATGACATCTGGCATTGCAAAGGTGTTGGCAATGAGGTTGTTCTTCGTGGGATTCCTGCTCAGTTTGGAGATCCTATCTCCTACAGCATCTATTGATGGTAAGTGACAGTAGTGTGTTGTAGCCTATTGCTTTGTGAAACTGCATACCCACTCTTTAGCAATATAGGTCTAACATGGAATGTAGGCTATTCACCACATAGCCTACAAATGTCTTCATAACACCTATAGGCTTTAGACTCAACCAGTCTGCTAGTGATCGATATGAACAATAGGACTGATCATATAGGTGCCATGTTTGTGAGACAGACTTCATAGGATATAGGCTATCTTGCCTGCTCACCTTTTGTCAAATGAGCATTTCATAGCCACCTGTCTGTAGCCTGGCATACCTGATTCATTTAGGGTGTTATTGACATAAAACCACTGTCAACTAAACTACAGATGTGTTGAGCTTCATATGGGTTCATGTTTTCTTAAATCAAAAGGGATTCAAAGCCATGCATGGCTACACGGACAGTGTAATGCCAGCTACTCGGTTTGATTCCCATTCACAGATGAGATGGAGCCCCACGGATGATTCCAAATACCCTTATACCCTTTGTTCTTGTGCTGTTGTTGACATGCTCGTTCAATGTTGTCTTGTAAGGTTATTCAGCAGGTAGACGATACATATATCACAGCACATGCGTGAAAGGGAAAGGCCTGCGTGTCCTCAGTTCTAGGTAGGCTAGACAGACACGGCAGTACACTTTTCCTTGGATCGATCAGTAGGCTAATACGGACCCGATCAATATGCCTATGGCGTATTTATGCGTGTGACTCATTTATGGGTCAGAATCTATATGGCTGTAGGCTAAGGATTTTTTTTTGCTGGTGATCAGGTTACACCTTCGCGGGTTCACTTCAAACCAAATCCTATTGAAATATCCGTTTTCATGTTTGTTTTGAGCTGCATGCGCTTAGAATGAAAAAACAACTATGTTGCGGTTGGTCATTTGCAATCTTTATAAATATAGGCTATTGTCGTGACTTGTCCGGACGAGCAGCTAAGTTTAGAATGTCTTGGAAACTATACATTCATCACAACATCATATACCTACTCACTTGATGACAGTCAGATAGCCCGTACAGAACTGATTTAAATAATCGAGTAATTTTCGAGTAATTGACTATAATGATCAGCTACATTCTAAAGTGCATTCTTGCAACAGTTATACTATCTCTTGCAATATTATAGCCATGCACTTTCAGAGGGAGAACATTGTAGACAATGATTTGGAAAGTCTGGCAACATTGTTGCTATACAGTGTCAAATAGACCAGCATTTGTCATATAGTGTCACTGGCATAGTTCATTTGACTTAAAGGGAATGAATAGGCTGCTCTTGTATTATAGGTAACTCATACCACATTGGCTATGCATACCTAAAGCCACAACCAGATATTGGACTGAATAGTTTTTCTCATTAACATTTTGTTGTGATAGAGAGATGGACTTTACTTGTTTTGGTGTTTTAAAACCTAATGTCACTCAATAGTGCAGTAGTAAGGCAGCAAGTAAGGCAGCACAACGTGCGTTACAAAATACACTTTTACTAAACAACCCACTATTGCAAAAATACCCCAAATTATTTTTTAGTGATGCTCATAAATAATGTGTTGGGTTTCCAAGGCATTGAAGGCATGTTTATTAAGGTCCCTAGCAACCGATTTAAATAATACAGTTGGCCTACATCCACTCATTTAGTTCTTGAAACTAGGGATACTGAGATAGCAGTAGGTTTCCTTCTATTCACCTTCATAATCCTCCATACATTCCATATTGTTCAAATGTAGACTACTCCATAGTAGAAGCTAACAATGATGCTCTGGTATGAACATTAAAGAAAGAGACAATACTTCAGTCAATCAGTGCAGGCTCACAATTTGGGGACTGTTGGGAAACATTGGACAGTACTAAACAGTACAGCAGCTGATCTTGTTGCTAGCACTCGCCACTGATGGGGAAATGCACACTTTACCAGCAGCAGAGGTGGAAAAAGTACTTAATTGTCATACTTGAGTAAAAGTAAAGATACGTTAATAGAAAATGACTCAAGTAAAAGTGAATGTCACCCAGTAAAATACTACTTGAGTAAAAGTCTAAAAGTATTTGGTTTTAAATATACTTAATTATCAAAAGTAAAAGATGAAGTGTGAAATGTTTTTTTTATTGCCAGGGGCAGGGGCACACTCCAACACTATAGACAAAGCCTTTGTGTTTAGTGAGTCCGCCAATTCAGATGCAGTAGGGATTTTTTTATTTTACCTTTATTTAACTAGGCAAGTCAGTTAAGAACAAATTCTTAACTGACTTGCCTAGTTAAATGACCAGGGATGTTCTCTTGATAAGTGTGCGAATTGGACAATTTTCCTGTCAAAATCTTACCCGTACTTTTGGCTGCCATGGAAAATTTATGGAGTAAAAAGTACATTATTTTATTTCGGAATGTAGTGAAGTAAAAGTAGCCAAAAATATAAATAGTAAAGTAAAGTACAGATACCCCAAAAACTACTTAAGTAGTACCTTAAAGTATTTTTTCATAAGTGCTTTACACAACTGACCAGCAGGAATCAATCCGTCTGGAGACCCTTGTGAGTCTCCACATGAGGTTCAGGTAACATTATGTATGGCCAGACCAGTGATGGCGAAATGTTGGGAGACACTGGACAATCACAGGACAGTACAGTATCTGATCTTAGAAAAACTAAACAAACATTAGCAGCAGGAATCAATCTCCGTTGATGTTTGGGTAACAGTATGTACGACCAGAGCAATGATGGGAAATGTTGGGGACAGAATCTGATCTCATGTTGCAAGCAGCATGATGATGACCAATGGCACAGATGTCCGGATGCGAAGTCAGAGGCAGGGGGGGGGAGCTATGCTAGAGTTCAGGAGAGAGTTGAAGGGGGGTGAGTGAGTGAGTGGATGCTATGCTAGTCCAGGGGAGAGAGAAGGGAGGGAAGGAAGGGGGGTGAGTAAGTGAGTGGATGCTATGCTAGTCCAGGGGAGAGAGAAGGGAGGGAAGGGGGGTGAGTGAGTAAGTGAGTGGACGCTATGCTCGAGTCCAGGGCAGCGAGAAGGGAGGGGGGTGAGTAAGTGAGTGGATGCTATGCTAGAGTCCAGGGCAGAGAGAAGGGAGGGAGGGGGGGAGTGAGTAAGTGAGTGGATGCTATGCTAGAGTCCAGGGCAGAGAGAAGGGAGGGAGGGGGGGGAGTGAGTAAGTGAGTGGATGCGATGCTAGAGTCCAGGGCAGAGAGAAAGGAGGGAGGGGGAGTCAGTAAGTGAGTGGATGCTATGCTCGAGTCCAGGGCAGAGAGAAGGGAGGGAAGGGGGGGGTGAGTAAGTGAGTGGATGCTATGCTAGAGTCCAGGGCAGAGAGAAGGGAGGGAGGGGGGTGGGGAGTGAGTAAGTGAGTGGATGCTATGCTCGAGTCCAGGGCAGAGAGAAGGGAGGGAGGGAAGGGGGGTGAGTGAGTAAGTGAGTGGATGCTATGCTAGAGTCCAGGGCAGAGAGAAGGGAGGGAGGGAAGGGGGTGAGTGAGTAAGTGAGTGGATGCTATGCTAGAGTCCAGGGCAGAGAGAAGGGAGGGAGGGAAGGGGGTGAGTGAGTTAGTGAGTGGATGCTATGCTAGAGTCCAGGGCAGAGAGAAGGGAGGGAGGGAAGGGGGGTGAGTGAGTAAGTGAGTGGATGCTATGCTAGAGTCCAGGGCAGAGAGAAGGGAGGGAGGGAAGGGGGGTGAGTGAGTAAGTGAGTGGATGCTATGCTAGAGTCCAGGGCAGAGAGAAGGGAGGGAGGGGGGGGTGAGTAAAGTGAGTGGATGCTATGCTAGAGTCCAGGGCAGAGAGAAGGGAGGGAGGGGGAGGGGGTGAGTGAGTAAGTGAGTGGATGCTATGCTAGAGTCCAGGGCAGAGAGAAGGGAGGGAGGGGGGGGTGAGTAAGTCAGTGGATGCTATGCTCGAGTCCAGGGCAGAGAGAAGGGAGGGAGGGAAGGGGTGAGTAAATGAGTGGATGCTATGCTAGAGTCCAGGGCAGAGAGAAGGGAGGGAGGGAAGGGGGTGAGTGAGTAAGTGAGTGGATGCTATGCTAGAGTCCAGGGCAGAGAGAAGGGAGGGAGGGAAGGGGGGAGTGAGTAAGTGAGTGGATGCTATGCTAGAGTCCAGGGCAGAGAGAAGGAGGGAGGGAAGGGGGTGAGTGAGTAAGTGAGTGGATGCTATGCTAGAGTCCAGGGCAGAGAGAAGGGAGGGAGGGGGGAGGGGGGAGTGAGTAAGTGAGTGGATGCTATGCTAGAGTCCAGAGGAGACAGGAGGAAGGGGATGAGTGTGTGAGTGAGAGAGTTATGCTGCTATGCTAGAGGCCAGAGGAGACAGGAGGAAGGGGATGAGTGTGTGAGTGAGAGAGTTATGCTGCTATGCTAGAGGCCAGAGGAGACAGGAGGAAGGGGATGAGTGTGTGAGTGAGAGATTTATGCTGCTATGCTAGAGGCCAGAGGAGACAGGAGGAAGGGGATGAGTGTGTGAGTGAGAGAGTTATGCTGCTATGCTAGAGGCCAGGGTCAGGCACTTAAGCTGAAACACAATCCGGATCACCACTGGGCTCGGCTGGCTGGACGCAGCGTGAATTAGGGATTTAGGAAAAGAGGAGATTGAGGAAGCCAAGGTCAGAGGTCAGAGTTTAGGGCTAACCACTGTTCTGGTCTGGAGATGGTTCATTTTTAGTTGTTCTGTTCCAGGACGATCCTGGCTAGCTGGAGATGATTTATCTTTAGTTGTTCTGTTCCAGGACGATCCTGACTAGCTGGAGATGATTTATCTTTAGTTGTTCTGTTCCAGGACGATCCTGGCTAGCTGGAGATGATTTATCTTTAGTTGTTCTGTTCCAGGACTATCCTGGCTAGCTGGAGATGATTTATCTTTAGTTGTTCTGTTCCAGGACTATCCTGGCTAGCTGGAGATGGTGTATCTATCTTTAGCTGCACAGTCAAACAACTCTGTTTAGATATCAAAGATGCAAATCCAGAAACATCGGACACTTGATGATCACATGTTAATGTGGTAATCGTGGCTAAAGGTTTTAGCAAATAGCAATTGTATCATGTTACATTTGATCTCGTATGTTATTAAGGGAGAGGATATACGGTAGCCTATGTGTAGTGTTCCTCTCTGTGGGTTTCTAGTTCATTTCACCACCTCGTACTGTATGACTCATATCTTACAGAAAAAGATACAGATGGGATGCCTCCTACAGATCAACCCATCATGTGTAGGATGTACAGTATTTCTATGTCCCTTTGACGTTGAGCAGACTTACATGACCACAACAAAGGTAAAGGCTCAGCTCAGCCAACTCTTGGTCAGCTGTGGAGACTTGGTTCACAAGGTGAAGAGCGATGGTACATTCCAGAGAAGACTGTATACCCAAGCCTTTAAAGGGGCACTTCACCACTTTTTTACATTATAAAGCTTATCTCCAGCACCATAATAGTGGAGATGCAATTTTCTCTACACTTTTAAAACCTGCGATTTTCACTACACTTCGATTGTCTATGTTTTGTAGTAAAAAAAGATAAGAAGAAAAGGTCCTAAGATCCTTATGATCATCCACGGTCATTTTCTTTTGATGTTTTCTGTGGGTCAGGAGGTGAAGAGAGAGGGTGAATTCCAGAGGTGCCTAGACTCTTGTTTTGCCGACCCTATTCATGGCCGCTCCTCAGAACATTCATAACCAGCATTGGAAGCATCTACCAGGAACATTCTAGAACATTCTGCATCCTCCACACACATTCAACAGGTCATAGATTTTTACATTACTCTCTTTAGACTCTATCGTAGCCTGGATGCCATTTTGTTTCTGCTCTCTTACCCTCTCCTTATGGAATTGTCATGTTTGACTGGACAATGACAGCAATGGAGTTGGCAAGATCACAAAGACATCTGGGACCAGGTTATCTCTACCATGGCTAGCCTATCACGAGCAATGGTCATCAACTTTATCTTTATGTTTTGGATCATTGTCTTGTTGGAAGACAAATCTCCGTCTCAGTCTCAGGTCTTTTGCAGACTCCATCAGGTTTTCTTCTAGAATGGTCTTGTATTTGGCTCCATCCATCTTCCCATCAATTTTAACCATCTTCCCTGTCCCTGCTGAAGAAAAGCAGGCCCAAACCATGATGCTGCCACCACCATGTTTGACAGTGGGTATGGTGTGTTCAGGGTGATGAGCTGTGTTGCTTTTACGCCAAACATAACGTTTTGCATTGTTGCCAAAAAGTTCAATTTTGGTTTCATCTGACCAGAGCACCTTCTTCCACATGTTTGGTGTGTCTCTCAGGTGGTTTGTGGCAAACTTTAAACGACACTTTTTATGGATATCTTTAAGAAATGGCTTTCTTCTTGCCACTCTTCCATAAAGGCCAGATTTGTGCAATATACGACTGATTGTTGTCCTATGGACAGAGTCTCCCACCTCAGATGTAGATCTCTGCAGTTCATCCAGAGTGATCATGGGCCTCTTGGCTGCATCTCTGATCAGTCTTCTCCTTGTATGAGCTGGAAGTTTAGAGGGACGGCCAGGTCTTCGTAGATTTGCAGTGGTCTGATACTCCTTCCATTTCAATATTATCGCTTGCACAGTGCTCCTTGGGATGTTTAAAGCTTGGGAAATCTTTTTGTATCCAAATCCGGCTTTAAACTTCTTCACAACAGTATCTCGGACCTGCCTGGTGTGTTCCTTGTTCTTCATGATGTTCTCTGCGCTTTTAACAGACCTCTGAGACTATCACAGTGCAGGTGCATTTATACGGAGACTTGATTACACACAGGTGGATTGTATTTATCATCATTAGTCATTTAGGTCAACATTGGATCATTCAGAGATCCTCACTGAACTTCTGGAGAGAGTTTGCTGCACTGAAAGTAAAGGGGCTGAATAATTTTTCAGTAACACTGAAACATGCATGAGAGCATCAGCTGTTCCGGACGACGGTGTGATCACGCTCTCCGTAGCCGACGTGAGTAAGACCTTTAAAGATCAATATTCACAAGGCTGATTACCAGGACGTGTACTCCGAGCACGTGCTGACCCACTGACAACCTATCCTTGACTGAGTCTGTAATACTAACATGTTTCAAGCAGACCACCATAGTCCCTGTGCCCAATAACACTAAGGTAACCTGCCTAAATGACTACCGACCTGTAGCACTCACGTCTGTAGCCATGAAGTGCTTTGAAATGCTGGTCATGGCTCACATCAACACCATTATCCCAGAAGCCCTAGACCCACTCCAAATTGCATACTGCCCCAACAGATCCACAGATGATGCAATCTCTATTGCACTCCACACTGCCCTTTCCTACATGGATAAAAGGAACACCTATGTGAGAGTTTTATTAATTGACTACAGCTCAGCGTTCAACACCATAGTACCCTCAAAGCTCATCACTAAGCTATGGATCCTGGGACTTAACACCTCCCTCTGCAACTGGATCCTGGTCTTCCTGATGGGCTGCCTCCAGGTGGTAAGGGTAGGTAACAACGCATTCGCCATGCTGATCCTCAACACGGGGCCCCTCAGGGGTGCATGCTCAGTCCCTTCCTGTACTCCCTGTTCACCCATGACTGCATGGCCAGGCACGACTCCATCACCGTCATTAAGTTTGCCTATGACACAACAGGGTTCCCCGACAACGATGAGACAGCCTTTAAGGGAGGAGGTCAGAGACCTGGCCGTGTGGTGCCAGGACAATAACCTCTCCCTAAACGTGATCAAGACTAAGGAGACTACAGGAGAAGGAGGACCAAGCACGCCCCCATTCTCATCGACGGGGCTGTCGTGGAGCAGGTCCAAACACACCAAGACAGTCGTGAAGAGGGCACGACAACGCGTATTCCCCCCTAGGATACTGAAAAGATTTGGGTCCTCTGATCCTCAACAAGTTCTACAGCTGCACCATGGAGAGCATCCTGACTGGTTGCATCACTGCCTGGACCGGCAACTGCTAGGCCTCCGACTGCAAGGCACTGCAGAGGGTAGTGCGTACGGCCCAGTACATCACTGGGGCCAAGCTTCCTGCCATTCAGGACCTCTATTCCAGGTGGGGCCAGAGGAAAGCTCTAAAAATTGTCAACCTCTCCAACCACGCTAGTCATAGACTTCTCTCTGCTACCGCACGGCAAGCGGTACCGCAGCACCAAGTCTAGGTCAAAGAGACTTCTTAACAGCTTCTACCCCCAAGCCATAAGACTCCTGGACAGCTAATCAAATGTCTACCCAGACTGTTTGCATTCCCCCCCCTCTTTTATGCTGCTGCTACTCTCTGTTTATTATCTATGTATGGTCACTTTAACTCTACCTACATGTACATATTACCTCAATTAACTCGACTAACCGGTACCCCCTCACATTGACTCTGTACCGGTACCCCCTTTATATTGCCTCGCTATTGTTATTTTACTGCTGCTCTTCAATTATTTTTTACTTTTATTTTTAGTAGTTTTTACATATCTATTTTGTACTTAAAACTTGTATTTTTTTCTTCTTCAAACTGATTTGTTGGTTAAGGGCTTGTAAGTAAGCATTTCACTGTAAGGTCTATGTGACAAAAAAACATTTTATTTTATTTTGATAAATAATGAATGGATTTAGGAATTTTTTGGGGAATTCAGGTATTCAATTTATCGTAAATAAAAGTGTACATATACAGTGGGGCAAAAAAGTATTTAGTCAGCCACCAATTGTGCAAGTTCTCCCACTTTAAAAGATGAGAGGGGCCTGTCATTTTCATCATAGGTACACTTCAACTATGACAGACAAAATTAGAAAAGAAAATCCAGAAAATCACATTGTATGATTTTTTATGAATTTATTTGCAAATTATGGTGGGGAATTCAGGTATTCAATTTATTGTAAATAAAAGTGTATATATAACTGTACATTGGTGCAACGACAGTGCTTTTTTCACAAATGCGCTTGTTAAATCATCACCAGTTTGTGGAAATCGCCTGTGATTCAATGAGAAATTAACAGGCCTCGCATCGATTATATGCAATGCAGGACACGCTAGATAAACTAGTAATATCATCAACCATGTGTAGTTAACTAGTGATTATGTTAAGATTGATTGTTTTTTAATGCTAGCTAGCAACTTACCCTGGCTTCTTGCTGCCTTTGCATAGCAGGTAGTCAGCCTGCCACGCAGGCTCCTCGTGGAGTGCAATGTAAGGCAGGTGGTTAGAGCAATGGACTAGTAACCGGAAGGTTGCAAAAACAAATTCCCGAACTGACAAGGTAAAAATCTGTTGTTCTGCCTTAACTGACTTGCCTAGTTAAATAAAGGTGTAAAAAAAAGGTAATCGGCAAATCGGTGTCCAAAAATACCGATTACCGATTGTTATGAAAGCTTGAAATCGGCCCTAATTAATTGGCCATTCTGATTAATCGGTCGACCTCTACACGTAATATCTAACAAATTCCACAGCAAAACCTAATACACACAATCTAGTAAAGGAATGGGATAAGAATATATAAGTATAAAATATATGGATCAGCAGTGACAGAGCGGCTAATATGCAATAGATAGGAAGAATAGATAGTGAAGGATACATTATATACATTGTGTGGCAAAGAAGGGGGTCGAGTGGTAAATGGCAGATATGTGAGAGCAGAACTAATAAACGGGCTCTGCCCGATCACTAAAATGGCCACCCCTGTCAGAACTACAGATCACAAAATGGCCGACCACCAAAACTACAAGTCCCAGAAGCAAGGGGAACCCTCAGAAGGTGGAGCCAACCCACAGATAAAGGGTCAAGAAAAACCAGGAAGAGAAGAAGAGAGTGCTGGAAGGATCTATGAACAATAGAGAAAGAGACAATAGAGATTGGCTGGATTTACCATGTATGAGTTGGACTGTTTTGGACTTACCTGTTGGCGTTTGGACCTGGACCTACCGAGAACCCGATTCGTGTACCGAACCCTGCTATCCTTGACTTCGCCTATGGCCTGGGTGGACCAGGACGGAGAAACAAACACACAGGTACTGTCCTGTTCGAAAGAACTCTCATTCTTGGGTGATTTGGTGACAGTTTACCACTTAGTTTGTGACAAACGCTCCTAACCTTGAAGAGGTTTGCCACACGTGGTGGAGGATGCAGGTATGGACTAACCATACCACTGGTTAGGTAGAAGAAAAAGAAAAATGTTCAGTTAGCACTCCAAAGGGTAGTCAGGTTTTTTTTGTGGCTTTGTTTGGTTAGGCCAGTTTCTCAGGAAAATGAGTATGGAGGGAGCCATACAGGCCCTGTTACAAGCGGCGGCCGCCCAACAAGAGGCAACTAGAGCTCAACAAATAGCTCATCAGGATGCAATGCGAATGTATCAGGACACGTTACAGGTCCAGCACCGCACCAACCAGCTGCTCAGAGAAGAGCAAGAGAGAAACACCCGGGAGTTAAGAGAAGGCCTAAAGGTTCTAGCGGACCAAATTGGGGCTCAATTACCAGCTGCAAATACCCAGAGGAGGGCCAATCATTTTCTTCAAAAAATGACAGCGCAGGATGATGTGGAAGCATATCTTACCACCTTCGAAAGGACGGCAGAGAGAGAGAAGTGGCCAAAAGAAGAACGGGCAGGGCTTCTGGCACCATACCTGGCAGGGGACGCTCAAAAAGCGTATTTCGACCTGGAGTTGAAAGATGCACAGGATTACGATAAGCTAAAGGGAGAGATCCTGACTAGACTGGGAGTGACCAATACCGTGAGGGCACACCGCTTCCACCAGTGGTCCTACCGACCGGGACAACCCCCACGAACACAGATGTTCGACTTGATTCACCTGGCACGGAAATGGTTGCGACCAGAGACCCGGTCATCCGCCGAGATCGTCGAGACCATCGTACTCAAACAGTTTCAGCGAGGTCTACCCCAAGAAGTGAGACGATGGGTTGGCCAGAACGAGGTACTTTCCGCCGACCATCTCGTGGGCCTGGTTTAACGGTATTGTATGGCAGGAACAGCTGAGCAGGCACAGGAGGAAAGATTCCCGTTCCCCAGGCATGGGCAAACCAGCGGACAGGGTAAGGCTGTCCCAGCATATAGAGGGGGAAGAGAGCAGCGTGGGGCCATGAGGAAAGAATCAGAATCAGGCCGAGACACTAAGGGAAAAAACGGAAACCGGGACTGGGTGTCGAGGGGTCCCCCCCCCCCCCGAACCCCTATTATCTGTTACAATTGTAATCAACCAGGACATATTGCAGCCTACTGCCCTATTAAAGAAGAGCCAATGCAATGTAACCTCGGTGAAAATGAAGATGATATACGGTATGCATGTCCTGTTGTAACCACTGTACTTGAAAGATCAAGAAACAAACATATGTGCAGGGTGAAGGTTGAAGGGAAAGAGGTTGAAGCACTGCTGGATTCCGGCAGTATGCTAACCCTGGTCGTTGCAAGCCTAGTGCTGAATCATAAACCGGATACAAGACAGGATATCAGTGTTACATGCATTCATGAGGATACCCGTCTGTACCCCACGGACTTAGTGAGCATACAAACAGAGGACGGTCTGCTGGATTATGAGGTCGGTGTGGTCCCAAAGATGACATATGATGTAATATTGGGTAGAGACTTTCCTAACTTTGCGAAGTTAGGCCACAAGAATGGCATATTTGAGAAGCCAACAACCCTGACCAAGCAGGAAGAAGCATGGGGCCTTCAACCAAAGCCAGGAAAAGAGGTCTCCCAGGGGACAACATCACAAGTGCTAGTAGGGGAGGAGGAGGATGAAGTGGCAAACCTCGCTGATAACGAACAGCCCGGTACTAGTGGGGCTGGGGTCGGTCTGAATCCAGAGGACGACGATCTAGAACCCGCAGACCTGGCAGGTTCCTTGACTAATTTTGGGACGGCCCAAAACCAGGATCCAACCCTGCAGCAAGCCAGAGCAGATGTGCAGGTCGTAGATGGTACTCCCATAAATGTTGGTATGATGCCTAATAGTTTTCCGCACTTCATCATGAAAAAGGGTTTGGTGTACAGAGTCTCGAAAATAGGGGTTGATGTGGTGGAACAGTTGTCGGTTCCCACTCGGTACCGGAGGACAGTACTGGATCTAGCTCATGGGCACATTCTGGGTGGACACCTTGGTATCGATAAAACCCGAGACCGGATTGTATAAGGAGGTTTTACTGGCCAGGAATTCAAGCTGAAGTGGCTCGGCATTGTGGAGAGTGCCCGGAGTGCCAGTTAACAGCTCCCCGACCAGCTGTTAGAAGCCTGTTAGTGCCACTCCCCATAATCGAAACACCATTTAAGAGGATAGCGATGGATTTAGTGGGCCCACTACCCAAATCCGCCAGAGGGCACCAATACATTCTGGTCATTCTAGATTATGCCATTAGAGAGGTTCCTCAAGCCTCGCTGGGGTTTTCTCCCTTTGAGCTGGTATATGGGAGGCATCCCCGGGGAATCTTAGACATCGCCCGGGAAACCTGGGAGCACCAATCCACCCTGTATATTAGTGTCATAGAGCACGTCACGGCAATGCAAGACAGGATAGCCACAGTCATGCCCATCGTCAGAGAGCACATGAGACAAGCACAGGAGCACCAGCGGCACACTTATAACCGGCAGGCTACCCTGAGGGAATTTCAACCGGGAGATAAGGTGTTAGTGCTGATCCCCACGGTAGAGTGTAAACTACTGGCCACATGGAAAGGACCATATGAAGTACTGGAGAGAATAGGAGAAGTCAATTATCGGATCCGACAGCCAGGTCGACGGCCCCAGGAACAGATTTATCACATAAATCTGTTAAAATCATGGAGAGAGAGAGAAACACTAATGGTCACATACCCCACACACACTCAGGAGACAGCCAAAGTAAATATCTCACCCACTCTGTCCCCAGCACAAGTACAGGAAGTAAAGACCCTGATCCAGAAGAACAGAGATGTGTTTTCAGAGGTACCTGGCCGAACTGAGGTTACGGCTCATGATATCGTTTCCCTACCAGGGAGAAAAGTGAGTATGAGGCCATATCGGGTACCCGAGGCTTGACGGGCCACGATTAGAGCAGAGGCGGAGAAAATGTTGACAGCTGGAGTGATCGAAGAGTCACATAGTGAGTGGTCTAGCCCAATTGTGATGGTCTTCAAGCCCAATGGGTCTTTGCGGTTCTGTAACGACTTTCGGAAGGTAAATGAAATCTCCAAGTTTGATGCCTACCCCATGCCCCGAGTAGATGAACTACTGGAGAAAATTGGTAATGCTCGGTACATTATGACTCTTGATCTGACAAAAGGGTACTGGCAAATTCCTCTGACCCCCAGGGCCAAAGAAAAGACAGCCTTTGCAACACCTGACGGTTTGTTTCAATACACCGTCATGCCATTCGGCTTACACGGGGCCCCAGCCACTTTTCAACGGCTCATGGACAAAGTCCTAAAACCGCACAAAGCATATGCCGCAGCTTATTTAGATGACGTGGGGATCTACAGCCCAGATTGGGAATCCCACTTACCCCGGGTACAGGCAGTGTTAGACGCCCTTAGAAAGGCAGGGCTCACGGCAAACCCTGCCAAGTGTTATGTGGGGTTAGAGGAAACAGAGTATCTGGGATACACTGTGGGAAGAGGGTTAATCAAACCCCAACATAAGAAGGTGAAGCCAATTAGAGAATGCCGAAACCAGTAAACAAGAAGCAGGTTCGAGCCTTCCTAGGGCTGACGGGTTACTACTGGAAGTTCATCCCAAGTTATGCCACAGTGGCCGCCCCACTTACCGACATGACTAGAGCCAGAGGGCCAAACATGGTCAAATGGGATGAAAGGGCCACCAAAGCATTTAGGACATTACAGGAGGCTCTCTGCTGTAATCCAGTGCTGGTGGTACCAGACTTTGAGAGAGAGTTTATGGTTCAGACGGATGCCTCAGAGGTCGGCTTGGGAGCAGTGCTATCCCAAGAGGTAGAAGGGGTGGAACACCCCATCCTGTTTTTAAGCAGGAAGCTGGAACCACGGGAAACCAACTACTCAGTCGTTGAGAAAGAGGCGCAGGCAGTAAAGTGGGCTCTAGAAAGCCTGAAATACTACCTGCTGGGGCGCCACTTCACCCTCATCAGTGACCATGCCCCACTCACCTGGATGCATAGGGCTAAAGAGAAGAACGCTCGGGTGATGCGGTGGTTTTTGAGTCTCCAACCGTTTCATTTTGACTTGAAACCCAGAGCAGGGAAGGAAATGGGAAACGCGGATGGGTTATCCCGCATGCACGCATATTTTGCTGCGGTAGTCCAACCTAGGGGGTCGGATCTAGGGGGAGAGATGTGTGGCAAAGAAGGGGGTCGAGTGGTAAATGGCAGATATGTGAGAGCAGAACTAATAAACGGGCTGTGCCCGATGACTAAAATGGCCACCCCTGTCAGAACTACAGATCACAAAATGGCCGACCACCAAAACTACAAGTCCCAGAAGCAATGGGAACCCTCAGAAGGTGGAGCCAACCCACAGATAAAGGGTCAAGAAAAACCAGGAAGAGAAGAAGAGAGTGCTGGAAGGATCTATGAACAATAGAGAAAGAGACAATAGAGATTGGCTGGATTTACCGTGTATGAGTTGGACTGTTTTGGACTTACCTGTTGGCGTTTGGACCTGGACCTACCGAGAACCCAATTCGTGTACCGAACCCTGCTATCCTTGACCTCGCCTACGGCCTGGGTGGACCAGGACGGAGAAACAAACACACAGGTACTGTCCTGTTTGAAAGAACTCTCATTCTTGGGTGATTTGGTGACAGTTTACCATTTAGTTTGTGACAAACGCTCCTAACCTTGAAGAGGTTTGCCACAA